>NW_026618026.1:0-14203 GCF_000801105.2 Raphanus sativus
ATTTATTATATACATGATCATATTATTTCTATCATGTTAATTGATACATATGAATTTTTCACTAAAATTAACCTTTTATAAAACTAAACATATAAATGAGGTTAGACCATTATCTGATGTTTGCTCCTAATTGGGGAATTCATTGGATCTTCAAAAAGAAGACTTCCTAAGTTTGTCGGGATGTCCCAAAACATTTTTTTTTTGTCATCTTTTAGATTAATAAACTGGTTCAGAACATTACATCATCTCCTTACAAACCGCATTAGGTTAACATATATATACCCTACCCAAAAAATCAGAGGCATTCAAGACAAGGAGCAAACCACAAATAGCCCCCCTACGATCACACTAAACAACCATGAACACCCACAAAAAATAATCATCAAGAGACTCCAAGAGAGCAACTAAGAAGAGGGAAGCGTTTCCTCATTGTGAAATAAATCAGCCACCCAATTGGGCGCTCCTGTGGCTACATAGGAATGCAAAAAGCCTCCCTTTGTCACACTTTGCGCAATGAGGAAAGCCCCTCTGTTAGTGGTTCTCTCTTCTTTTATCAACCTCCACCATTCCAGCTTTCTCAGTCTCGCCATGATCTGTGCATATTGACACGTGAAGTTTGGCCATGCTTTTGGTCTGAGAATTACGTTGGGCAGTGTAGCATCATCCATAGCAATGATCACTCGATTGACCCTGTGAAAACTCAAACATTCAATCGACCAAATCAGAGCTTGGAGCTTGGCTTCATCAAGTAATGGAATGTTAGAGAAAGCTCTTCGACTATGCAAAACAACTCTGCCCATCTCGTCTCTTAACACCCACGAGCCTCCACTCCTCTGCTTGTTCTTGTCCACATCAACTCCAATATTACACTTCAACCAGCCGCGGTTTGGAGGTGTCCATCTGCGATCTTTGATCCCCACCACTACTTTCTCCTTCTCTTCCATCTCTTTCTCATGTTTTTGAGCTAGCAACCAGAATTCAGCTTCCGCCGAAATCTTGTCTATCAAATCTGTTGCCACGAAAGCTTTTCCTTCAAAAATTATCCCATTTCTCGTTTTCCATAAGTACCAAGCGATCCAAGGAATCATGTTCCTGATCCTCTCACTTATCGCCTTGTTCTTCATCAACATCATAAGGTAGTGGAAGTTAGAGAAATGAGAAACTCTGTCATACCCATTCATCGGATGCGGGACATTCGCCAGCGCCCAAACTTGTCTTGCTATAGAGCAATCAAAAAGCAAATGATTAATGGATTCACCCTGGAAACCGCAAGCCTGGCAACAAGGATCCAACCGAACTCCTCTTTTGAGTAACAGCTCTCCCACCGGGATCGCATTGCTGAGAGCTCTCCACATAAAAGTTTTGATCTTTGGAGTTGTTTCAATTTGCCAGACCGATAGCTTGAGGTCGTTGGTCGATGGCCTTGCTTCTGCTTCTCTTATCTCCTCTCTTCTCTTCCAGGAATTAATGAACCAATAGCCTGATTTTACTGAATAGCTGCCATTTCTATTGTGGACCCAGACCCAATAGTCATCCTGAGAGGAAACTATTTTCATAGCTAGGATTCTTGCAATATCTTCTTCAAAGAACAGCTCTTGCAGGATCTGAAGGTTCCAGCAGTTATTCTGAAAATCAATTAGATCACTCACCTTCAGTAACAGGTCCACAAATATATTCTTCATCAGAGGTCTACGCCTGACATCTCCCTCTATCCAGTTGTCGACCCAGACCGAGATAGTCCTTCCATCACCAACATGTTTCCGAAGTCCCTGAGTCAACAGCTCCTTTCCAAATTGAATGCTTCTCCATGCGTATGAAGGTCGTGGCCCATTCTTGGCACTGAGGAAATTTGACTGATCAAAGTATCTGCTTTTGAAAAGTCTAGAGAACAAGGAGTCCGGATGATTAAGTATTCTCCAAGCTTGTTTGGCCAAGAGAGCTTGACAGCTCAGCCAATGCATCTTCCGCTTATGCTCAAAGGAGTTCCACCAGAAATCAGCCATTGCTCTTGTCAAGTTCTCACAAGATTATTTCTTGGTGAGTTTGAAGCAAGACATTGCATACACCGGCATCGCCATCGCCACTGCTTTTATCAGAATTTCTTTCCCTCCCAGCGACAGCTGTTTGAGAAACCAATCAGATAACCTGTCCTTGAGCTTGTCGTAAATGTAGGCTAGCAATTCAGTCTTTGAGCCACTGAAGCATTCCGGCAGTCCAAGATAGGATCCTGTTCCGCCTTCCTTATCAATCCCTGTAATCATCTTGATCACTTCTCTGGAAGTATCAACTACTTTAGCTCCGAAAGTGATAGCTGATTTAGCCACGTTCACTTTCTGTCCAGTTGCCTCTTCGTAGACAAGGAGGATCCTCATTATTTCCTCAGCTTCTGGAACCGATGCCTTGCATATGAAGAGGCTATCGTCAGCAAATAACATATGGTGAATCATGGGACCATTTTCCGAGAATTGGATCCCCTGCAAACGTCCATGACTCACCGCTTGTTCAATCAAGTGTATCAAGCCCTCCGTGCACAAGACAAATAAGAACGGAGATAGCGGGTCGCCTTGGCGAAGACCCCGATCCGGTTGTATGCATCCAAAAGGCTGATCATTAATCAAGGTCGAGTAGGTTACCGTGGTCACGCAGAACATAACTCTCTGGATCCATACATCATCGAATCCCAGCGCTTGGAGAAGAGCCCTTAGGTATCCCCATTCAACCCTATCATATGCTTTTGACATGTCAGACTTAATGGCCATGAAGCTGCTGGAGATCTTCTCGTTCGTTCTCAGGGCATGTATCATCTCGTGGGCAATCAGAATGTTGTCAGTGATGAGCCTTTCCTCTACGAAGGCTGACTGCGTTGGAGACACAATATCCACCATCATCGGTTTCAGTCTTGCTGCCAAGATTTTGGAGATAATCTTATAAAGCACAGAGCATAGGCTGATCGGCCGGAGGTCTGACATCAGGACATGATCTTCAATCTTCGGGATTAGACATAGGTGTGTATAGTTCCATTCGACTGGGAAGCTTCCTGTCTCAAAGAACTTTAGAACTTCTGTTGTGACTTGATCCCCTACTATGTCCCAGTACTTTTGGAAGAAGATTCCAGTCATACCATCGGGCCCGGGGGCGCTTCCTGGTTTGATTGAAAAGACCGAATCTCTGACCTCTTCTTTGCTTACCTCTCTTGTCAATAACTCATTCATTCCTGTAGATACTCTGGAGGAGAAGCCTTGGAAAATTCTTGAGAAGTCAGCATTGCTCGTGGAACTAAAGAGAGATTTGAAATATTCGTTTGCCACTTCAGCTTTAGCTGCTTCCGAAAATTGTTCCTGTCCATTGGCATCCACAAGCTTGATGATTTTCTTCTTTCTTCTGCTGGTCTTCACAGACTGATGATAGTATCTGGTATTGCGATCACCTTTCGCAGCCCATTTGTTTTTAGTTTTCTGCTTCCAGTATGACTCCTCTTCCCTATAAGCTTTTATCAGCTCCTTCTTCAGATAATTAATTCTCACTGTGGACGGAGACAAAGAAGACTGTTCCTTTTCCAGGGCCTGTTCAATCTGAGTAATCTTATCCCTGGAGTTCAGGTTCTGTTTCTTTTTCCACTTACTCAATGATTTCCTGCATCTCTTCAGTATATCAGAGACTTTCGCTTCAAAGAGAGGGTGATTGGTTAACCAAGCTTTCTTGATCTCGTCTCGGACTCCCTCTTTGTGAAGAAGTCTCCCATCAAATCGGAAGCAACCTCTGAATGGTACAGACGCAGATATCAACTTCACCAAGACAGGCCTGTGGTCGGAACCTCTTTTATCTAAGAAAACTTGGTTTGAGGCAGGATAGAGCTTGAACCATCTTTTGTTACCAAAGCATCTGTCCAGCTTTGATTGAATAGATAGCGTTCCTCTTTCTCCTCCCCATGTGAAGCTATCACCAGTACTCTGAAGTTCAACCATCTCACACACATCCAGCATGTCATTTAAAGGCCGAAAAGATTCCTCACTTCTTCTAGGACCCCCTATCTTCTCCCCATTGTGTCTTATCTCATTGAAGTCTCCCATCATACACCAGGGCTCCTTCCGGTGGGCTCCAATACGAGACAATCTTTCTCATACTTGAGGCCTGTTTTTCCTTGCTGGTTTCCCATATACACAAGACACAAAGAAATTATCCTTACCGAACTGTACATTGAAATCCACAAGGTTCTTATCTACATACTTAAAGACAATATTCACAGAGTTCTTCCACATTAAGGCTAGACCTCCGCTGTACCCAATAGGATTTATAGTCATTATCCTATCGTAGCCTAGCCAAGTCTGAATATCTACAAGAGCGTCGCGGTTTTGCTTCGTCTCCATCAAAAACAAAATCTCCGGGAAAAGTTGCTGTCTCATTTCCCGTAGTCTTGGAATCACCAAATCCTGTGCACGGCCCAGGCCCTGGAAATTCCAGCTTACCATCGCCATTTAAATATTGGACGGTCCCTCATTTGGGACCACCAATGGTTTCTTAAACCTTGCAGAGCGTTTAGATGGCTCGACATCTTCTGGTGCCTTCCTCTTTGTATCAGTTACTACTCCTTCTCCGATTTTTATCCCTGTGGCAGCAGCCTCTTCCATCACCTTCTTCCCATTTCCTTTTCTCTTGAATGTTCCTGGCCTTTTTCTACTTTTAGGTTTCTTTAGAGAGGTCCCGGAAGTGTTTGTTTCATAGAAACCCACACTATAACCTGTTGAACCCTCATGGAGAAACTCAGATGAGTATAACGTTGATTCAGAGACCGGGAGCTCAGACACCACCTTCCCAGATTGAAGCACCTTCATACCAGCTGATATGGCACTGGCCATTAGCTTTTCTGGGTTTACAACTTGCTTCTTCTGAGCACTGAAGTCGTACACCACTCCTTTTCCCTTGTCCAGAGCGTTTGAAATAGTTGGAGCCGGTTCCAATCTAAGAAAAGTCTTCTGACCTAAGGGGTCATCCTTCAAGTCTTCAATGGATTTCCTCACTCTATCTTCTCTAGCCAGCTTTTCCGGGCCCTCCGCTGCCAGCAAGTACTGTCTCATCCCTTGGAGAACTTCTTCTGCAATCTTCGGTCTTCCAGAAATCGGGTCCCTTCCAACTTGATTCTCTGGCAGAACTCCAAATAAAGGGTCAGATTCATCCAGTTTTTCTATCAGCTCTGTTCTCTTGCTTCCTGCGGAAGAGGCTTCTTCTTGAGTTCCACCCATCTTACTCTTCACCTCAAAGGGACATTGAGATTGTTCATGAGTGAGCCTTTGACATGTATAGCACCTCTTTTGAACCCTCTCATAGTCATATAAGATATTCACCACTTCACCCCCAGGCAGTGTAAGCTTCTTGGATCTTCGTAGTGGTTTAGACACATAAAACTTCACTAAGACTCTTACATAGTCTTTGTACTGCGCTTTCTCAGGATCATAAGGAACATCGATAACTTGACCAGCAAATTCTCCCAAGTAGGATATAGTTCCTGGCGTGTAATGGTTTACAGGAATGTTCCTCATCTGAACCCACACCTTCATGTGCTGCAGATAATCCTCAGGCGGTTTCGCTACCCACCTGTCTATCACAATCGACCAGTTCTCACAAGTGTGAGCGCCTCTGTTCAGAACTTCCAACAGATCTTGCTCATGTTTGAAGATAAACTGAAACTTTTCCTTAGACAAAGCCACCCCCTTCACTCGATTATACAGCTGCCATTTCCTTGGCATTTCACAGATCAGATCTTCCATTCTTTGACACTTCGGATTCAGAAGCCTCCCCACCAAACTCATCTCGTTCCTCTCCGTAGAGTAGAACTCCGGACGGTCAGGTAGCACACAGGGTTCGTCATCTTCTTCTTCCAGCGACATGTGTAACATAGGTTTATCAAGCTTGGACGACATCGAGACCAGCCAATACTTACACCACTTGATCTACCCGAGCACAGACTATTTCTTCTTGAGAATCTTCCTTTGATTTAAAAACTGGATCTTGAACAGATGAACAAACCCTAGTTTTGGATAAGATTTCAGATAAAAGTCTTGATAGGATGTCCCAAAACATTAGGAGCATAAAAAGTCCAAATAGAAAAAAATATACTCTATCTAATGGATTTCTAGGTGTTTCATCCGCCCATCCGGACAAAAATATTTTATAATTACAAAATATTTTTATTTTAGATTTTTAATCGGATATCTGATTCGGTCTGTACAAATAGAATAAAATTTTTAAAATAAAATAAATTATCCAATATAATATAAATAATAATATTTTATTACAAATAAAAAATCTAAATAATCTAGTGGTTATTCCTTGAACATAAAGAAAGTAATGATCGTTGCTAAAAAAAGAAAAAAAAAAAGAAAGCACGATTTGTTTGCTTTTAATCCAGTAGATATATATAGGTTGGTTAATTCAGTCGTATCTCCATTGTTCATATACCTATTTCAGCTAATTTTTGAAAATGCAAGTACTCTGTAGCAGTCATGGAATTAGTAGAAACCATTGTAAAATATACATGGTGAGACATGTATATATAAAAAAAAGTACAGCAACGATGGGGGAGATTATGGAACTTATAATTATTACTTCAACACACCTATAACCTGTTTATACTATTTTCAGGTCAACGTACAAATATTTTACAAAATCTACACCAATAAAGTCTGTCTTTTCCCGCTGCTACGTCACTTTAGAGGAGTGGGATATTTTTGCCACGTGTCGAGACAATGTTAAATCATGTGTGTCACGCGTTCGGTTCTCTCGCATGCGTCTGAGTATATTATGCTGTTTATACTCGATTTGGACTGGTATTGTTATTTTAACTTAAGCCCATCATTTATGGCCCACATGGTATTAGGGTTCTTCATTCTTCTTCACCGACGAAGCTGTGACTATGGCGGACTCTTCACCGACGTAACCGTAATGTCTCACAACTCCTTTAATCCGCCATTTATTTTGAGTTTTTCCCATGAATCGGTCAAATGTACCTTTCCAATGATACGTGACCAACCTGTCAAGAGCCATTTCAAAGGAGCTGAAATTATTACATTTTCAGAACCTTGGGGAAAGGCTGTGACCAACCTGTCAAGAGCCATTTCAAAGGAGCTGAAATTATTACATTTTCAGAACCTTGGGGAAAGCCTGCTTGGGCAA
This sequence comes from Raphanus sativus, assembly GCF_000801105.2. NCBI lineage: Eukaryota > Viridiplantae > Streptophyta > Magnoliopsida > Brassicales > Brassicaceae > Raphanus > Raphanus sativus. The sequence continues at coordinate 7,171 of NW_026618026.1, forward strand.
CCCGCCATCATATCCAAGTAGGAAAAAGAACTGCTGGTATCCATCGAGGTATGTCCGGATTCTATCATCATGTCTACTCCTTACCTAAACTACCAGCCAGTTTACGTTTACTATTGCTGAGTTTGTAAAAAAAAATAAAAAAATAGCATTACATTCTTCATCCCCTTATCTTAATTCAAGTACAAACAGAGTTCCACCTAATTCACAGCTTCCGTTCCTATATGCACCAGTGTTCATAACATAACATATAACATGAACTTCCCTCATTCAAATAATATTTGCAGTTACAAGTTCGACTACTATACAGCCTCCGTGGCTTGCTGAAAAATTACAACAGTTGGACCTCGACTGCAGCAACCTACACATACGAAGATATAGAAAATTAGTTTCACAAGGAGAAATGTTGGAACAAAAATGGCACATTAATAGTACTGCAGAAAGTAAATCGAGAGACACAACAAAACAAGCAACCACTATACTTTATTAGAATCTTCTTTAAACAATCTATTACAAGATCTGGTTAATTCAGCTTTTACACGTCTAGTGTTAACACCCTAACACACACTACTGAAAGATTCCTAAGCTACACCGCTTATATCTCTCCTCCGTCAAGTACTTTAGCCACTGCTTCAGCACAACTCGGAACACTATCAAGAGCTTCTCTCTCTCTCTCTCTATAAACTCAGCATATGTATCTCTGTCTTCATACAGACGACTCCATAGATATTTTATCTTATTCTCCACGTTCCTGAAACCTAGTTTCCAAGGCAACATGAATATGAATACCTTCCATAACAATAAGTGCAACTTTCTTTTTCTTGGAATGCACTTATTCCTCTTCGTTTAAGTCATAAACTTGATTCTCAAGTTTATTCATCTTTCTATATCTCCAAGATACTCTCTTGCTCTCCAAGTCTATACGACTCCAGCTCAGCATCTCGACTCCACATGGTCTTCACCACTCATCAAGACGTCTCCTTCAGCAACTACGTCAACGACTATTTCAGGGTGGACATTTTACATCAACAATCTCCCCCTTTTAGCTTTGTGTGCCAATCAAGCTCAATACCCTTCTGGTTCAACGACCATGTTTCCCACCTGGAAGCTTCCATGCTAATTATGATTTTCTCCCCCACGAGATGTGCACCACACAATGCTTTTCTCCCCCATGAGATAAGCACAATCTACATCAGGACGTCATCCGCCATACTCTTCTCCCCCATGAGATATGCACTCCTTGTACCAGAACGTCACCATTCTCCCCCTTCTTGATTGCATACTAAGCTAAAACACATATGCTTAAATGTCAAGCCTTATAGACAAACTCCCCCTGAGTCTATGCTTCAATCTTCCACTTCTCGGAAGTACTTCACCAAATACGTCAGCACCTAACGCACACTAGTGACACCAAGAGCACGTTATCTTCAACGCACCACACGCTCACCACGAGCGTGGAGAGCTCCACACGATGGCTAACTCCACCACACAGAACGTCAACTCCAACGCCATAAAACTAAGTCCACATCGGACTCCATTATGAACTACTTCAAATACTGCTTCGACACCAAGCAGTAACACACACTAAGGAAAACTCTCTCTTTCTTCTATGAGGTCTATCTTTCTCATAAGGCACGTCTCTTCTTATATAGCAGACCAGAACTTGATCTCCACGTCTTCAACTTGCTTTCTAAGTCTTCAAATACACTTAATGCAAGTTTCCATTTTCTTTAATGGAAAACTTCATCTTAAAGCAAACTCCCTTTTGCTTTATGGAAAACGTCCATTTATCTTTAAGCACATATCTTCTTTTCTTTTTCCAAGCTCAGGTAATCAACACACGTACTCTAATATAACTCCAGCTTCATGCAACATGTTACGTACTACCTCCTGTAGTACTCCGCGAACTAATACTTATCTCCCCTTTTTGACTATGTATGTGAACTCATCACCTCTAGATAGAAAACCACATCTTCATTCTCACCCTATGAATCACATCATGGTCAAAAACTAATATGAAGATCTATATCCTCCACAGTAAGGAGGAAATCCCATTCCACCATCTCCATAGTGATCAAATCTCCTAGACCACTTATTCCTGAGCCCAAGTCCTCTATGATTAGCCCTTTGAACAGACTTGAAACACTCACGTCGAATATGCTCTTGAACTCCACAAGAGTAACATATAGGACCATGACTCCTCATACCATAAGCTTGCACCGTTTGGTTCTTCTTCCTCAATAACTTGAAACACCTTGGCCTAATGTGCCCAATAACACCACAATGATGACCAACAGGCCGAAATATCCGTTGAGTTGCACTATTCAATCTAGAAACTCTCTCTGGAGCAGTCACCGTAGCAGTTGCCGTAGCAGTACGTGTAGCAGTTGCATTCTTCACATCAGTTACAGTCTTCATTGTAGTCTTTCCATTGGATGTCTTCTTTGCAGACACCTTAACCTCTGGTCTTGTAGCAGACGTAGCTAAAACCCCATTTTTCCTGCTGATACAAAAATACCTTCAGCTGTAGAACTTTCTCCTTGATATCCAAGGCCACATCGATCACTTTTCCCAATACTGAGAAGATGATCTAGCTGCTTCGTCCCACCATTCAGCATCCTCAAACCCTTCTGAGTCTCTGCAAGTTGAGCACTAATCTGTCGTGCTTCTTCTTCTTTCTCTGAAACATACTTAAGTGCTTCAGCAACTTGAGCTTCTAGCTTGACCTTCTCCTTAGTCAACTCTGAATTCGCCTCAACCTGTTTGAGTCAATTCTCATACAGCTTTCCATAATTCTCAGCAAGATAAAAATCCCCATCATCATCATCACTTCCACATGAAGCCCCTGTCACAGACGCTGATGCAGATCCCGCCGCAGATTTCGTCTTAGAACCAGACTCAAAAGTTGTAAATGCCACCAAGTTCTTCAACTCTTCACTATCATCTGAATCAATATCAGATTCATTCTTGACGTCACTGTTATTCTTTTGCTTCAGTAAATTCTCACATTTCTTCTTAGCATTACCAAATTTTTGCCCTCAAAACTTTTGAATCTTAGTCTCTTGAAAGTTGGACACTACCTTTTGTGTGCCCATATCCTCTGCATTTGTAACATTGCACCTCTGTATTGACACATTGCTCGCCAGCTTCATGTCTTCGCTTTCTCAAACCAACTTTCTCATGTCCTTACCACTTTATCATTTCCTGTAGTACTTGGTGAAGCACGCGAATCATCTTGATCACCTCATCTTCATTCTCTGATTTTTGACTTGTTGTTTCATCAACTGCCAAATTCATTTCAGTATGATTCCCCACGTCATCAAGCTCCATCTCATGAGCTTTTACCATCCCTACAACTTCATGAAAGATGAATTTATCTATGTCAAGAGACACAAACATTGCTGCCTTATAAGCAGTAAATCTTTCTGATAGACACCTTTAAAACGTCTTCACCAGTTTCTTGTCCTTGTATTCCATGCCAAGAACACGAGCCTCTTGTGCTAACCCACTGAGTTGAGAACTAAAATCTGATACAGATTCATGTTCTTTCATCTTCAAGTTCTCAAATTTTGATTTGAGAAAATCCATCCTTAAGCTCTTAACCTTCTCAGTTCCTTCAAAGTGTAACTGCAGAATATCCCACGCCTCTTTTGCATTCTTGCATCCTTGAATAAGATCTAGTTGCTTCTTTGTGACAGATGTAAAAATACCAAATAAAGCTTTTGCATTGTGCCTTGACATATCTTTCTCACGCTTTGTCCATTTAGGCAATGGTTTGTTGACCACAACACCATCTTTATCTACTGTATTGGGAACTTCATAGCCATCTTCTACTGATGCCCAAACATCCATATCAATACTTTGTAAGCTTGCCTTCATCTTCGCTTTCCAGTGCCCATATTGTTCTGGATCGAGCATAAACTCAACCACCATGCTTTCTGCTGTACTCTATCTTCCCTTCTTTCCTCTTGCCTTCGGGATCCTCACCAGTAACTTAGGTGACCCGCTCTGATACCATTTGTTGAAACAAAAGGGGCACCTTAATAGTACTGCAGAAAGTAAACCGAGAGACACAGCAAAACAAGCAACCAATATACTTTATTAGAATCTTCTTTAAACAATCTATTACAAGATCTGCTTAATTCAGCTTTTACACGTCTAGTGTTACCATCCTAACACACGCTACTGAAAGATTCCTAAGCTACACCGCTTATATCTCTCATCCGTCAAGTACTTCCGCCACTGCTTCAGCACAACTCGGAACACTTCCAAGAGCTTCTCTCTCTCTATAAAAACTCAGCATATGTATCTCTGTCTTCATACAGACGACTCCATAGCTATTTCATATTATTCTCCACGTTCCTGAAACCTAGTTTCCAAGGCAACATGAATATGAACATCTTCCATAACAATAAGTGCAACTTTCCTTTTCTTGGAATGCACTTATTCCTCTTCCTTTAAGTCATAAACTTGATTCTCAAGTTTATTCATCTTTCCATATCTCCAATATACTCTCTTGCTCTCCAAGTCTATACGACTCCAGCTCAGCATCTCGACTCCACATGGTCTTCACCACTCATCAAGACGTCTCCTTCAGCAACTACGTCAACGACTATTTCATGGTGGACATTTTACATCAAACAATCTCCCCCTTTTAGCTTTGTGTGCCAATCAAGCTCAATACCCTTCTGGTTCAACGACCATGTTTCCCACCTGGAAGCTTCCATGCTAATTATGATTTTCTCCCCCACGAGATGTGCACCACACCATGCTTTTGTCCCCCATGAGATAAGTACAATCTACATCAGGACGTCATCCGCCATACTCTTCTCCCCCATGAGATATGCACTCCTTGTACCAGAACGTCACCATTCTCCCCCTTCTTGATTGCATACTAAGCTAAAACACATATGCTTAAATGTCAAGCCTTATAGACAAACTCCCCTGAGTCTATGCTTCAATCTTCCACTTCTCGGAAGTACTTCACCAAATACGTCAGCACCTAACGCACACTAGTGACACCAAGAGCACGTTATCTTCAACGCACCACACGCTCACCACGAGCGTGGAGAGCTCCACACGATGGCTAACTCCACCACACAGAACGTCAACTCCAACGCCATAAAACTAAGTCCACATCGGACTCCATCATGAACTACTTCAAACACTGCTTCGACACCAAGCAGTAACACACACTAAGGAAAACTCTCTCTTTCTTCTACGAAGTCTATCTTTCTCATAAGGCACGTCTCTTCTTATATAGCAGACCAGAACTTGATCTCCACGTCTTCAACTTGCTTTCCAAGTCTTCAAATACACTTAATGCAAGTTTCCATTTTCTTTAATGAAAAACTTCATCTTAAAGCAAACTCCCTTTTGCTTTATGGAAAACGTCCATTTATCTTTAAGCACATATCTTCTTTTCTTTTTCCAAGCTCAGGCAATCAACACACGTACTCTAATATAACTCCAGCTTCATGCAACATGTTACGTACTACCTCCTGTAGTACTCCGCGAACTAATACTTATCTCCCCTTTTTTACTATGTATGTGAACTCATCACCTCTAGATAGAAAACAACATCTTCATTCTCACCCTATGAATCACATCATGGTCAAAAACTAATATGAAGATCTATATCCTCCAAAGTAAGTAGGAAATCCCATTCCACCATCTCCATAGTGATCAAATCTCCTAGACCACTTATTCCTGAGCCCTAGTCCTCTATGATTAGCCCTTTGAACAGACTTGAAACACTCACGTCGAATATGCTCTTGAACTCCACAAGAGTAACATATAGGACCATGACTCCTCATACCATAAGCTTGCACCGTTTGGTTCTTCTTCCTCAATAACTTGAAACACCTTGGCCTAAGTGCCCAATAACACCACAATGATGACAAACAGGCCGAAATATCCGTTGAGTTGCACTATTCAATCTTGAAACTCTCTCTGGAGCAGTCACCGTAGCAGTTGCCGTAGCAGTACATGTAGCAGTTGCGTTCTTCACATCAGTTACAGTCTTCATTTAGTCTTTCCATTGGATGTCTTCTTTGCAGACACCTTAACCTCTGGTCTTGTAGCAGACGTAGCTAAACCCCCATTTTTTCCTGTTGATACAAAAATACCTTCAGCTGTAGAACTTTCTCCTTGATATCCAAGGCCACATCGATCACTTTTCCCAATACTGAGAAGATGATCTAGCTGCTTCGTCCCACCATTCAGCATCCTCAAACCCTTCTGAGTCTCTGCAAGTTGAGCACTAATTTGTCGTGCTTCTTCTTCTTTCTCCGAAACATACTTAAGTGCTTCAGCAACTTGAGCTTCTAGCTTGACCTTCTCCTTAGTCAACTCTGAATTCGTCTCAACCTGTTTGAGTCAATTCTCATACAGCTTTCCATAATTCTCAGCAAGATAAAAATCCCCATCATCATCATCACTTCCACATGAAGCCCCTGTCACAGACGCTGATGCAGATCCCGCCGCAGATTTCGTCTTAGAACCAGACTCAAAAGTTGTAAATGCCACCAAGTTCTTCAACTCTTCACTATCATCTGAATCAATATCAGATTCATTCTTGACGTCACTGTTGTTCTTTTGCTTCAGTAAATTCTCACATTTCTTCTGAGCATTACCAAATTTATTGCCCTCAAAACTTTTGAATCTTAGTCTCTTGAAAGTTGGACACTACCTTTTGAAGTGCCCATATCCTCTTCATTTGTAACATTGCACCTCTGTATTGACACATTGCTCGCCAGCTTCATGTCTTCGCTTTCTCAAACCAACTTTCTCATGTCCTTGCCACTTTATCATTTCCTGTAGTACTGGTGAAGCACGCGAATCATCTTGATCACCTCATCTTCATTCTCTGATTTTTGACTTGTTGTTTCATCAACTGCTAAATTCACTTCAGTATGATTCCCCACGTCATCAAGCTCCATCTCATGAGCTTTTACCATCCCTACAACTTCATGAAAGCTGAATTTATCTATGTCAAGAGACACAAATATTGCTGCCTTATAAGCAGTAAATCTTT
>NW_026618027.1:0-14199 GCF_000801105.2 Raphanus sativus
GGAATCACCTGGATAGAAAGTGGGATATCTTCTTACTCACAACTCCTATGAGATTTATTCAACTTCCTAGTTATTCTCCACTGATTACTGGTTCCCAATCAATCTTCTTACACATTGGTTCATCCTGGTTTGATAAGAATCATGAAGCTAATGGCATATGTCCGAACAGGCTAATCTGGAATCACTTGGATAGAAAGTGGGATATCTTCTTACTCACAACTCCTATGAGATTTATTCAACTTCCTGGTTATTCTCCACTGATTAGTGGTTCCAAATGAAGGTTCTTACATCGTGGTTGATCCTGGTTTTGCTAAGAATCATGAAGATATTGAGAGAATTTGAGAATAAATGATAGTAGTATGATGGAACTAAGCCCCTGGTTCAGTATGAAACCAGAGAGAGTGATTGATGAGCAATTGAGTGTAGTGAGAAAGTGAAGAGAGTATAAAGAGTTTGAGAGAGTTTCTGAGTATGCTAGAGTATCATGTTGACATGAAGCTAATAAGAGGTGTGATCATAGAAGAATAGAGAGAAGAAGAAATTCAGGAAGCCCTTCCAGAATAAGAAGAAGTCCTTCCGGAACAGGAAGCCCTTCCTAAATGGGAAGCCCTTCCAGAATAAGAAGAAGTCCTTCCTAAACAGGAAGCCTTCCCTAAAATCAAGAAGTAAGCACATGGGGAAATTGAACCAGTGGAGAAAACCGTTGAGGTGAAGACAAGGGAGAAAGAAACCTTACTCTACACGTGCATATGTCAAAGGGAAAAGATCTGGTTTGAATTGAAGCAAGGAAAGTCACATGTGGTGCTTTGGAGAAGCAAAAGACATGTCACTATCAACTCAAGAAGACTGTGTCTCTCTCTCCCGTCACTCTCACTCCCTCTGATCATCTCCAGCCTACTCTGATCATCCTAAACCTATTCTGGTCGTCCATAATAGCTTCTAGTTGTTTATTATTTATTTTTGTATGTTTCTCATTTCATTTTGCCTTTAAAAGGATGTATGGTGAGCATAATGAAATTAAGTGAGTGTGGGGGTTTCCCCTCTCCTTCTCCACGACTTCTGAGTATTATTAGTCTTTTCTCTCCTTATTCTACCTCTTTCTTAGACTCTAAATCTCTCTGAATCTTCCTGATACTCATATTCTCATATACTCTTGAGATTAGACAAGTATACTCATGAAAGATCAGACCTCTTTCATTCATCACTTTCAAACTCTCTTCTGTCATTAATGGCTACTCTCAAACACACACAGCCTATGTCTTCTGATTTCCAACATGGTATCAGAGCCAAGTTCATCAGAACTTGGTTCTTAGCTTCCGCAAGCTCATAGCTTCTCTCATGCCATTTCCAAACCAAGATGAAGCTTCATGTTCAGTGTTGAGATGAAGCTGCATGAGTGAAGAGGAATCAGATAAGGTATAAGAAAGCAAAGGATCATCATTACTTGGGAATCAAGTCTGTTTGTACAAATGACCTAGCTTGGAATGCAAGATAGGGAAGTTGGATATTTAAATCAACAGAAGACTTAAGAGATATGAAGAGAAGAAGAAGAGACTCGCCAAGGTGGAAGAGAATGGCGAGTGGAGAAGGTCACAGGTTTGGTTAAGGAGTATGTGGTCCTCCCAACCGTTGGGACCTGTCCCTCTCACTCTGATCATCTGTGCCATCTCTGCCCAAGACAGACTTGTTTATTATTTGTATGGGATTCTTTGTTTATTATTTCCTGTGGGATTTGTTTCCCTTTATATATGTTGTAACTCATCACAACAATTAATCAAGAAATCATTTTCTCTTTGTCTCTCTCTCTTATCTCGTTCACTCTCTCTCTCTCTCTCTCTCTTGTTCATCAGTGCTCTTAAGCCACTTATCTCTCTTTGATTCTCATAATCTATCAATTCTCACATGGTATCAGAGCTACAAGCTCTTGAAACCTATCTTTCTTCCGCAAATTCTCTGTGTTTTATTTCTATTTTTGGCAAAGTTCATCCTGTTCTTGGGGTGTTCTTTAATCTTGTTTCCAGAATTTTCCAAAAATAGCAAAGTTCTCCCAAAATTTGCTTTTCTCACTCTGATAATCCTTTTAATAGCTGTTCTTGATGTTCTTAAGCTATTCATGATGGAAAAATCAGAGATCTTCATTCCTGTAACCCTAGAGGGGTCTAACTATCTAATATGGGGGGAGTGTTGAACTGAAGAGTAGAAATGAGGCTTGTACATAAATAGGGCAAGCTTCAGGTTCTAGCTCTAAGAGTTCATTGAAGCTTTAGGAATGTCCTAAAGTATCTATCAGTGTGAAGTTAAGTCCAGGAAGGACTTAGACTGATCATGAGAAGGTTATGGAGAGGTTTAAGAGGAGATGGTCTTTGGTGCAAAGATAGGGCGCCGGTACGGATCAGTACGGCCATGTACGGACATGGCTCACCATGAAGAGGTTTGGATCGACCAGAGAAGGCAAAAGGAAGTTGTGCATATTTAGGGTGATGTACGGACCAAGAGGCCGTACAGCAGCCGTACAACAAGATCACTTACCCGGGAAACTCTTAAAGAAAGAAGTGCAAAGTGTGGGCACTGATATGTGATCATGTGACCGTTGGAAATGAAGAGAGCAAAGAGAATATACTTAGGCATCTCTGTGGTCCAAGTGACAGGCTGGAAAAGGGAAAAGGAGCTTTACCTTTACAGCCTGATCACACACGAGTATATCACAGCCATTGATTCAAAGTGGTGTGATCTTTATGAGTTTTACAGAGATCTCAACTCTATTTGTGTGTGAGTGTGTAAACAACTCCAATGGAGCAAGATAAAGGTTTGTTTAGATGATTTGGAAAGAGATAGATTATGGCAGTGTTTATGAGTGATTAAATATGAACTCAGATCAGAAATGGAGACTTAGAGAGATTAAGAGACTGAAGAAAGGGGTAGACTAAAGTATCTGATCCAAGAACACACTTTTAATTCATGAAGGAGAGGGGAATACCCCCAACTCTCTTAAGAGTTCACAATCGCATACAACTAGCTTATTTATAAGCTTTACAAGTCTGGTTACATTAAAACCCTTAATCTAATGGCTGTTAATTGACTTGAAGAATAAATGGTGTAGATGAGATGGCAGGCTTGTAATATCTGAAGTGTTTGTGGTTGCAAAGCCTTGGCGCCACTTTAATTCAAATCAAAGAGAGCTGGCGCTTGCTTCTTATTGGATGGACTAAGGCTCTTCTTAATCTGTCCACAACTCAGTCTAGGTGCATGGTCTTTGCTGTCTGTCTCTTTACAGCTCCAGCCAGCCTGTCCACGCCCAAAGTAACCACTAAGCTTCACATAGCATCTTCTTGATGCTTACTTGATTCCCTTTGACCAGATTAAGTCCTTGCTGCCTTATCCATATAATATGCACACTATTCTTTCACAAACCATCCTGGAATAGTGTTCTGAATAGTGACATGCGCCCTGACTTTGCACCAACTCCTAATCTTCTTAATTGGTCGAGATATGAAACACTTGGGTCATCCAGGTCTGTACGGATCCGTACGGTCCGTACAACGTCCGTACCAAATCCGTACAGCCTTACCCTAAGTTTGCACACTCGCCCATATGCTCCCAACATACTTCTAAGTCCCTCCTGGACTTTGCCCTAAGCTTGCACACTCATCACAACACTTCTGGACATCTTTAGACACTCCTAAACCTTGATATACAATCTCTGGAGGTCTTGCCCTATTCTTGCACCACACTCCATCTACACCCAACACCTTTGGTTTCTCATTTCTTCTCTTCAAGTTAACACTCCCCCTCAAGCTTGACTCTAGGAGATCCTAAGTCAAGCTTGGAACCTTGAAGAATCCCCTCATTAAAAACCTTACAAGGAAAACCCTTTGGGACAAAACCTTGTAAGGGAAAAAGAGTAGGTTCCTCAAGGCCTGGGGATTGGCCAGTGGGTCTTTGTACCTTACCAACAATGTAAGGGATCCAAAGACCCTGGATCATGGCCTCATGTGTGATGTGCACTCGCTGATACTCATTGCACATCACTACCATGCCTTGTACTCTTCTTTGGAACTGATCTTGGTCTCTCCCCCTTTCACCCAACTTCTTGTTGGGTTAAAGTGCTCGGACACACCAGACCTTCCTTGATAGATACAAGTACCTGATACATCATTCCACAAGTGTATCAGTCCTCAAGAGATAAACCTATCATGAAAGTATGTAAAGAATGTAAAGTATAAGATCAGGTTTACTCCCTTGTTTCTATGGTGAGGAGTGGCTCGGTTTAACTCGCCACTTGAATCCCTCACTGCCTGAAGTCTATTGATCATTGAAGCCTCTTTAATACTCCCCCTCAAGCTTGATACTTCTTGCAAAGAACAAGCTTGGACGGTTTGAAGGCTTCATGATCCGGAACACAAACCATTGCCAACTCATCTTCATAACTCGCCACCCTTTATGGAATGCCGGTGGATACCTCAGTTCACTCTCCAACCATCTCACACTAGAGACCGCATTGCTAGAGTAACCTTCTTCACACACAGCCAAGACTGCTCTGAACAATCTCTTGAGTAAACACGCCACTGCTTAAACCCGGGTTGGCTCCTTCTTCAGATGCTTGCAATGGTAAGGAGGAACAGGTCATTGAGCTTGCAAGATCTTATGGAAGCTCACTTGAATCCCCACCTCAAGCTTGACTGAGTCTAGGATGTTCAAGCTTGAAGTGAGCTTCAGTAAGACCTCAAATTGGGAGCGCACCACCACCTACAGCTGCGCTTAAGCCAACCAATCTGCCATAGCCTCCAGCTTCAATGCCACCAGGTCACCAGCCTCCTCAAGACTTAAGTGATGACCTCTCCTTGTGTATCTTTGCCATGACCAGGAGCGCATCACTTCCCACAGCTGCGCTTTCTCAACCGGACAGATACACAAGCCACTCTCCATTGCGTCATCAATGGGTTTCAAGTCTTCCTCTTCTACTCGGATGGATGGTGAGTAAAGAACACATCTTGTGAACCTGAAACAACACTCAAACTCCAGCAAAGATAAGACACAAGCATTGAGATCAAACCTTGACTAATCATCAAGTTTGATCTCTAATGTCTCAAGCTATGCACAAGACTGAAACAAGCATTAGCAAGTCCACATCTTTGCAAGCAACATCACTAAGCACAAGCAAGCTCTAAACAGAATCTATGCAAGCTACTTAAGCAATTAAACTTCTGCCTTAACTGCATCTTTGACATGAATCAAATTGCATCAACCTAAGGCAGCAACACCACTCAACACTCCACAATAAGCACGGTTCAGTACATGAAAGCAACAGGCTTAGACAAAGCTTCTAACTCCCTGTCACACAATCATTATGAACCGGCCAACAAGAACAACATCCAATCACCATATCAAACTCATTAAACAACCTGGAACAGATCCTAAACAATTTATATCTAGCAATCTTTAACACATCCTCAGGCTTTCAATCACATCTCAACACACCAACAGTTCAATATACTCAAGCTTTAATCAAGAGAAAGAGATTTCCTTACAGTCAGAGAACTAGTGTTAGTTCTCTGCTCCATATGTGACTTCACGGCAAGTACAAGAGTTGTTGGTCTCGAGCCCAACTTCTCCTTCTTCCATGAGTCTTTCTCTTGTACCCTCCATGCCAAAGACCCCACCTTTCTCCATGTTGAACACGCCACAGCAGTACAAGCAGCAAGCTTTCTTCTTGAGAAACTTCTCCTTGGACTTTGAATAGCAAGGACTCGGAAATGGCTTTGTTGAAGTGGGTAGCTAATCCGCTTCATGGCCTTTGCTTCCTTGGACCTTCTTTCTTCAGGGACGACATGAGATGGTGGATGATAAGAGACAGACAGCTACTGGATACTCTGGATGCACACGCCTTCCTCTTGAGGTGTTGAACAGCCGGATGAACCCATGGAGCTTCTTCTTCACTTCAGGCGACATGGAGGTGAGCTCTGAGCTTCAGCGGAAGCAAGAACCAAGTTCTGATGAACCTGGCTCTGATACCATATGAGTTTTACAGAGATCTCAACTCTATTTGTGTGTGAGTGTGTAAACAACTCCAATGGAGCAAGATAAAGGTTTGTTTAGATGATTTGGAAAGAGATAGATTATGGCAGTGTTTATGAGTGATTAAATATGAACTCAGATCAGAAATGGAGACTTAGAGAGATTAAGAGACTGAAGAAAGGGGTAGACTAAAGTATCTGATCCAAGAACACACTTTTAATTCATGAAGGAGAGGGGAATACCCCCAACTCTCTTAAGAGTTCACAATCGCATACAACTAGCTTATTTATAAGCTTTACAAGTCTGGTTACATTAAAACCCTTAATCTAATGGCTGTTAATTGACTTGAAGAATAAATGGTGTAGATGAGATGGCAGGCTTGTAATATCTGAAGTGTTTGTGGTTGCAAAGCCTTGGCGCCACTTTAATTCAAATCAAAGAGAGCTGGCGCTTGCTTCTTATTGGATGGACTAAGGCTCTTCTTAATCTGTCCACAACTCAGTCTAGGTGCATGGTCTTTGCTGTCTGTCTCTTTACAGCTCCAGCCAGCCTGTCCACGCCCAAAGTAACCACTAAGCTTCACATAGCATCTTCTTGATGCTTACTTGATTCCCTTTGACCAGATTAAGTCCTTGCTGCCTTATCCATATAATATGCACACTATTCTTTCACAAACCATCCTGGAATAGTGTTCTGAATAGTGACATGCGCCCTGACTTTGCACCAACTCCTAATCTTCTTAATTGGTCGAGATATGAAACACTTGGGTCATCCAGGTCTGTACGGATCCGTACGGTCCGTACAACGTCCGTACCAAATCCGTACAGCCTTACCCTAAGTTTGCACACTCGCCCATATGCTCCCAACATACTTCTAAGTCCCTCCTGGACTTTGCCCTAAGCTTGCACACTCATCACAACACTTCTGGACATCTTTAGACACTCCTAAACCTTGATATACAATCTCTGGAGGTCTTGCCCTATTCTTGCACCACACTCCATCTACACCCAACACCTTTGGTTTCTCATTTCTTCTCTTCAAGTTAACAATCTTAACCATTCAGTCAGCACACGCCATTACCTTTACAGCCAGCAACGGATATGTTAAAGATTGATCTGATCCATTCATTCAAACCAGAAGATCTCAACTCTCCATTCCTTATCTATAGCTTAGTGTTTTCTAAAGCATTCATGTATTTAAGCCTGAAGCTGCCGATTGTAAACATTAAGTGAGAGAGTGGGGTTTCCCCTCCTCCTTCATCAATCTAAAGTCTTGATACTTGTTCTTAATCTCTTAGTCTTTAATCTCTATTCTCTTAATCTCTTAGTCTCTCAATCTGGTTACAAAGTCTTTTAATCTCTTCGTTAATATCTCTCTCTCTCTACAATCATCAAACACTCTCTTATTACACACAAACACATCCTGAGTAGAGATCTCTGTAAAAATCTCAGATATTGCCATATGTCCGAACAGGCTAATCTAGAATCATTTGGATAAGAAAGTGGGATATCTTCTTACTCACAACTCCTATGAGATTTATTCAACTTCCTGGTTATTCTCCACTGATTAGTGGTTCCCAATCAAGTTTCTTATATATTGGTTCATCCTGGTTTGATAAGAATCATGAAGATATTGCCATATGTCCGAAAAGGCTAATCTGGAATCAACTGGATAGAAAGTGGGATATCTTCTTAATCACAACTCCTATGAGATTTATTCAACTTCCTGGTTATTATCCACTGATTAGTGGTTCCAAATAAAGCTTCTTAGATCGTGGTTCATCCTGGTTGATAAGAATCATGAAGATGATGGCATATGTCCGAACAGGCTAATCTGGAATCCTTTGGATAGAAGGTGGGATATCTTCTTGCTCACAACACTTATGAGATTTATTCAACTTCCTGGTTATTCTCCACTGATTAGTGGTTCCAAATAAAGCTTCTTAGATCGTGGTTCATCCTGGTTTGATAAGAATCATGAAGATATGGCATATGTCCGAACAGGCTAATCTGGAATCATCTAGATAGAAGGTGGGATATCTTCTTGCTCACAACACTTATGAGTTTTATTCAACTTCCTGGTTATTCTCCACTGATTAGTGGTTCCAAATAAAGCTTTTTAGATCGTGGTTCATCCTGGTTTGATAATAATAATGAAGAAATTGCCATATGTCCGAACAGGCTAATCTGGAATCATCTAGATAGAAAGTGGGATATCTTCTTACTCACAACTCCTATGAGATTTATTCAACTTCCTGGTTATTCTCCACTGATTAGTGGTTCCAAATAAAGCTTCTTAGATCGTGGTTCATCCTGGTTTGATAAGAATCATGAAGATTATTGCATATGTCCGAACTGGCTAATCTGGAATCATCTGGATAGAAGGTGGGATATCTTCTTGCTCACAAGACTTATGAGATTTATTCAACTTCCTGGTTATTCTACACTGATTAGTGGTTCCAAATAAAGCTTCTTAGATCGTGGTTCATCCTGGTTTGTTTAAGAATCATGAAGATATTGCCATATGTCCGAACATGCTAATCTGGAATCATCTGGATAGAAAGTGGGATATCTTCTTACTCACAACTCCTATGAGATTTATTCAACTTCCTGGTTATTCTCTGAAAGAATGATAAGATTAGAAGTGTGGAGAGATGAGAGAGTAACGAGATTGAGAGACAAAGAGAATGAAAGACATGTTTCACTTGATACTTAAAATGGTTGCATACAAAGGAGTATATAAAGAGAGACAAATCTCTGGATAGTAATAAACAAAGAGCTTGCAACAATATTAAACAAGTCTGGCGTATGGACAGAGGGGAGCAGAGTGAGCAGAGTGAAAGGGACAGGTCCCAACGGTTGGGAACCACTCTCTCCTTACTCTCACCCGTGACTCTCTTCAAACTCGCCAACCATTTCTTTTACTTGGCGAGTTTCTTCTTCTCCTCTTCTCCTCTCTTAAGTCTTCACATTATTTGAATATCCAACTATGCTCCCTTGTGCTCCAAGCTAGGTTAGCTGTACGGACAGACTTGTGTCACAAGTACTCGTGATCCTTTGCTTTCTTATCCTTGATCTGGTTTCTCTTTACTCATGATGCTTCATCTCAACACTCCCCCTCAAGCTTGACCATGTGGAACAAGTCAAGCTTGGAAGATCATGAAGCATTCCCTCATTAAAACCTTGATGTGCAAAACCCAGTGGGACAAAAACACATCAAGGAAAAAGAGTAGAACACTTCATGACGAGGGGATCACTGAGATGAAAGATCCACAAGTCCAAGCCTTGAATGGATGGACTCGCAGACTTTAGAACTTGCAGCCTTGGTGAAGATATCTGCCAACTGATCCTCACTTCTGGTGTAGCATGGGAGTATAACCTTCTGCTCAACAGCTTGCCTCACTTTGTGACAATCAACTTCAATGTGCTTGGTTCTCTCGTGGAAGACAGAGTTGCTGGCAATGTGTATAGCCGCCTGGTTGTCACAATGCATGGTGATAGGTGTTGTGAACTCAATCCCCAAGTCCTTAAGCAACCCCTTGATCCAGATCAACTCACTTGTCAGCTTCCTCATTGCCCTATATTCAGCTTCAGCGCTTGAACAAGACACAACCTTTTGTTTCTTGCTCTTCCAAGTCACCAAGTTGCCTCCAATGAAGGTGCAATAGCCAGTGGTTGATCTCCTATCAACTCTATCTCCTGCCCAATCAGCATCACAGTATCCAACTATCTCGGTGCTCTTATTGCATCCCATCCAGATTCCCTGTCCTGGTGCTTCTCTTAGGTACCTTAGAATCCTCTCAACCATGCCCCAATGATGAACTTTTGGTGCTTGCATCTGCTGGCTCACTTGGTTCACGGCAAAGCATATATCTGGCCTTGTGATGGTTAGATAGATGAGTTTTCCCACCATTCTTCTGTACCTCTTGACATCTTCAAATGGTTTGTCCTCAAACTCCCCCTTGCGCAATACTTTGTACCCATCTTCCAATGGAGTCTTTGCTTTCTTTGCACCTAGATCACCTGCCTCACTCAACATATCAAGTGTGTACTTTCTCTGGTTTAAGAATAGCCCCTCTTTAGATCGGCATATCTCAATCCCTAGAAAGTACTTTAGTTCTCCCAAGTCTTTGATATCAAATGAGGATTTAAGAAAAGCCTTAGTTAAGATGATACCTTCTTTATCACTGCCTGTAATGATAATGTCATCCACATATATCAGGATGACTATGATACCTTGTTCCGTGGTCAGTGTAAACAAAGTGTGATCAGCTTCAGACTTGTTGAATCCTCTTCCATTTAGTGTTGTGCTGAGCTTGTGGTACCAGGCTCTTGGAGATTGCTTTAACCCATAGATTGCTTTCCTTAGCCTGAGAACATTTCCTGGTTGTACAAGATCTTCCATACCAGGAGGTGGCCTCATGTAGACTTCATCTTCTAGTTCACCTTGTAGGAAAGCATTCTTGACATCCATCTGCCATAGATCCCACTCTAGGTTTACTGCCAGTGAGAGAACCACTCTGATCGTGTGAAGCTTTGCCACTGGTGCAAAGGTATCCAAGTAATCCTCTCCATAGACCTGAGTGTAGCCTCTTGCTACAAGTCTTGTCTTCCTCCTTTCTGGCTTTCCATTGGCTCCATACTTGATTGTGAAGAGAAGCCGGCTTGTCACTGCTTTCTTTCCTTTGGGAAGCTTACTTTCAAAGTATGTTCCATTCTTTTCCATAGCTCCCATCTCATCTCCAACAGATGCTCTCCACTCCTCATCCTGCATAGCTTCCTCATATGTCTTTGGAATCCATTCTTGATCCAATTCAGTGATGAAGGCTTGATGCGCCACTGGATACTGAGCTAGAGAACACACCCCTTGGGTTGGATGGGCTACTGCTTGATTGTTGAAATACACTCTTGTATTTATCCAGTCTGAGGCTGGTCTTCTTTCCCTTGTGCTTCTCCTAAGCATTGGTTGAGCTACCTGCTCCTCTTCCATGTGTTCCTCAACTTGTTGCTCCTCAGCTGGTGTATTTGCATTTCCATCCTGATCATGAACCTGATCACTGTGTGGTGATGTTTCTTGATTCCCCCCTTCAGGATTAGGATGGGAATCCTCACTTGCCGGAGTAACCTCTTCACTCACAGCTACTGGAGGTTGATTTCCAGCTCCAGTACTCCCATTTTCAGAACCACCAGCTCCATCACTCTGAGGTTGACTCGGCTGAGGCATATGGATGCCAAGAGACTCCATAATTCTTCTCAAATTGTTTGCCCTATCAGTGGAGGATTGAGAGAGGTCCTTGAGCTCATCCCAACTCTTCTCATCATAAAACCCTCTTGATTCCACAAACTTGACATCTCTTGACACATGAACCCTCCTCATGTTGGGATCATAGCATTTGTAGCCCTTCTGTGTAGTAGAGTAGCCAATGAATACAGCCTTAGTGCTTCTGGCCTCTAGTTTGTTCCGCTGCATACCTGGCTGTAACACATAACACAAGCACCCAAATACACGCAAGTGATCAAGGGAGGGTTTCTTGTTGTTCAATACCTCATATGGAGTGAGGTCATCTAGCACTCTTGTGGGGGTCCTATTGATAAGATAACATGCTGTCATGACTGCATCACTCCAGAAACGTTTGGGCACGTTGGTATAGAACATCATACACCTTGCCACTTCCATCAAATGTCTATTCTTCCTCTCAGCTACACCATTTTGTTGTGGTGTATAAGGGCAACTAGTTTGATGGATGATGCCGTGCTTGGCAAGGTGATTTTTGAATGCATGGCTTGTGTATTCTCCTCCATTGTCTGACCTGAATACTTTGATCTTAACATTGAATTGGTTAGTTATATAGTTTTGAAAATTTATGAAAGCATCTAGCACCCTATCTTTGGTTTGAATCATAGTCAGCCAAGTGTATTTCGATTTTTGATCAATAAAGGTGACAAAATACTTATGATTCTCCCTAGATATGCATGGTGCAGTCCACACATCAGAATGAATAAGATCAAAGCAGTGTTCATAAATCGTGGAAGACTTAGGAAACACAGTCTTGCAATGTTTGCCAAGAATACAAGCTTCACAGCCATCATTTTTAAAAGAAACATTAGGCAATAAAAGGTTCAGAGCCCTAGAGTGTGGATGACCTAGTCTAGCATGCCATAATACATTATTGTCAACAGGAATTGAAATGAAAGCAGTAGATAAATCAGCTGCCGGCTTGATGTCTTCAAGAAGATACAAGTCTCCCTTGCTCACACCATTGCCAAGCAACCTACTAGTCTCAATATCCTGAAACACAACCTCGTTAGGACTAAATATCACTTTGCAATTTAAATCATTAGTGACCTTTTTCACAGATAAAAGATTAGATGCAAAGGATGGCATATAAAAGGCACTAGTATCTTTTTCAAACAGTTTAAGAGTTCCAACACCTCTAATAGGTATCTTATCCCCATTTGCAATCATCACATTTCCTAGAGCAGGTTTAACATTACTAATCAACCTAGAATCACTAATCATGTGATGAGAAGCTCCTGAATCAATTACAAGAGGCTTAACACAACTAGTTTCATGAGTTGAAGTAATACAAGCAATAGGCGATTGTAATGATGCATTAAGAGAGATACCAAGTGTGTTACCAGAGTTGTCCTTGAGGACTTTGATGAGAGCCTGGAGGTCAGACCTCCTAATAGTCTCATCCTGAGCAGTCCCCATGGCTGAACTCCCACTGAATGTTAAGGCCTTTCCATCACCAGGAACCATTGCTTGCTTTGGTGTAGATGAACCTCCCATCTCACCAGAGAAATGTGCTCTAGCATCAGCATATGGAGTTCTGAACTTCTGAGGCTTAAGATGTGGGTGGAGGATCCAGCACTTGTCCTTGCCGTGGCCCTTCTTCTTGCAGTGATCACACACCCACACTTTCTTCTCTTCTGGTTTGTAAGAGCCCTTGTTTGCCACGCCCATCTCTTCTTCTTCTTTAGCTTGGTTTGCAATGATAAGAGCTCCTTTTCCTCCAAAGAGCCCCACGGAACCCTTCTCTTTTTGAATCTGAGCACAAACATCATCAAGGGATGGGAGACTCACTCCCCTCAGGATGTGTTTGATTAGGTCATTATACCCGGGGTTGAGAGTGAACAGCAAAGCAAAGACTTTGTCTTGTTCCCTTCTCTCATTCAACACATCAGGGTCCAAGGTTGCTGGTCTCAACATCTCCAGCTCTGCCCAAAGGGATCTGAACTTCCCAAAATGTTTATCAAACTCAGTATCCTCCTGACACAAGTTATTGATAGCCCTCTTGACTTCATACACACGGTTGATGTTGGAGACATTACCAAACACCTTCTTGAGTGTGTCCCACAGATCTTTGGAAGTCTCGCAGTAGTCATAGGCTTCCAAGATTGTTGGTTCCAGGCTGTGTTGAAGGATGGACAGAACCAGGAGATCCTCTTGAACTCTCTTCTTGTTCCCAGCATCCGCATCAGCTTCCACCACCTCCTTACCATCCTCTCCTAGGATAGTCTTCTTCTTGGTGTCTAAGCCTTCTTCAACAACTCCCCAGAGACCTCTGCCTCCTAGAGCTGTCTTGGTTAGCCGCGCCCAGTGTAAGTAGTTACCTCCTTTGAGAGTAACTGGAATAGTCACCATTCTTGAGTTTTCATGAGAGGAACCAGAGGAATCCATAAGAACAGCTCAAGAATAGTTGAACAAGATGTTTTTGAAAAGAAAGAACAAAGAAAAGACAGAACTCTCAAGAACAGTTTTGAACAAACTTTGCTATTTTTGGTAAAATCTGGAGATGAACTTGAAGAACACCTCAAGAACACCAAGAACTTTGCCAAAAATAGAACTAAAACAAGAACAAGAAGTCTCACGGATGAAAAGAAATGGAGAAATCAGAGAATGTGTTTGCGGAAGTGAAAGGTCTCAAGAGCTTAGTGCTCTGATACCATGAAAGAATAAGAAGTGTGGAGAAGATGAAGAGAGTAACGAGATTGAGAGACAAAGAGAATGAAAGACATGTTTCACTTGATACTTAAAATGGTTGCATACAAAGGAGTATTATAAAGAGAGACAAATCTCTAGATAGTAATAAACAAAGAGCTTGCAACAATATTAAACAAGTCTGGCGTATGGACAGAGGAGGAGCAGAGTGAGCAGAGTGAAAGGGACAGGTCCCAACGG
>NW_026618028.1:0-14185 GCF_000801105.2 Raphanus sativus
TATCCGAAGAGTTACGGATCGGATCGGATCGAAAAATCGAATATTCGTAAGGCACGGATCGGATCACGGATATCCTTAAAATTCCGGATATCCGCTCCGTGCTCACCCCTAGATTAGCAGCGGGAATAAAACGTTTCTCTCCCAACCCTAAGAAAACAACAAACGCCGCCGTCGTGATTCTAGATGTTGCTCCGGTGGTCGGTTTTTCTCACCGCCACCGGGAGCAGTCTCCCCTTGCCTATAACTTTGTCCTTTCGGCCTTCAATCACGGTATCCTAGACGCGTTTGAGAGAAATGGTCCCGTCTGAGTTTTGGGGTGAACCCGATCCGGGATCTCCTGTGCTTGGATGAAGTTCTGAGTGGTGAAGATCTCGTCGGCTTCGGTTGATGGTCGTGAGCTAGTCTTAAGGGCTCTGAGATCAGTGAGGTTGGATGTCCTTGTTTAGCCGCTTGGTCCTCCTGTTTGGACTTATCCTTTCGATGTTTAGTATCTGTGGTTGATTTGCTTTTAGTCCTTGTGTTAGTTTGTGTGTCCTGATTTGGTTCTGTCCTGAGGTGTTGACGGTTTGGGTTATTGCGGAGAAGAGGCCATGGCGTAACTGAAGATGGGTTTGTAGATCTGTTCGTAGCGGTTGGATGGAGATGTATTGGCGTTTCTTTTGCGTCTATACTGGCTTGTGTCCTTGATCTTATGAGACGGCTAGGAGTTTCGAGGTGTGTTGCTTCGGTGTGGTGAATTGGAGCTTGTGCCTTGAAGCTCGTCATTTGCAACTGGGTTGCGTCTCCTTTGGTCTATTGCTAGGAGATAGATGTTTTTTGGAGTGAATGCTCCAATGTTGGTCAATTCCCACCGATTTGGTCGTTTTTGTCCTGGATTTGGAGTGGTTTTTATCCAGTTACTGGCTGTGTGAATAAGACGTGTTCGGGAAGCTTTTATAGCTTCGCCGTAGAGTGATGGTGCGTATGAGGTGCGTGGAGAGCACAATCAAGGTCTAATGGCAAGTTCTAGTTGGAATTGAAGAGTGTGTACATCGACGGTTAAGGATTCTAACCTCTCTCGATTCAGTTTTATGTGCTGGTGATCCTCGTGTGCTTCCAGTCTATCTCGGTGATCTTTCCTTCTATGTTAATTATGGATGAGTTCTCGTTAGGTAAGCTCGTCCTTGTGTGTATGTTGGTGCTCTCTTCTCTGGTAATGATCTGGCCTTCATCGCTTTCGTTTATCTAGTTTCCTTTTTGTTGTTTTAACTCTTGGTTCCGAGGGGTTTGTTTACCTCGTCGGTTTCTGGTTCTGGAAAGGCTGTGTTTCTTTGCCGGCTTTGTGTAATTTCTCGGTTGTTTCAATATTAATTCAACAGATGACAAAAAAATATATTATTTGTAAATGGTGATTCGCTTAGGAATGTTAAAGAATTCAATGTTCATCTTCATTTTTTGCGTAACCGTTCAGTCATTTCTCTTTGTTTGACCAGGACTTTACTCTAAGTTTGGAATTATATAACTAATGCAAGATTTACACATATTATAACAACTGGATTCTTTAGATACATGCATGTAAATTAATTATTTCTTTGTTAGAAATTAATTAGTAATGTATGTACCAATTTACGTAAGTATTTAAAGGGAGATGATTATTTGCTCTGAACCCAAAAGAAAAACATCTCCACAAAAAAAAAAAAGATATACAGAAACAATATCAGCAATGAAGATTCAACTTACTTCTTTGATCCTAGCTTTTTTTCTTCTTTTTTCTCAGTCAGCTGGTAATATATAATTCCGTACTCTAATTCTTCGTAATTGAATGATATAACAAAATGAACTGATTCAGATTGTTTATTTTAAAATAAACTTTTCAGCCAGATGTGATGATTTCTATACTGCCTACCCATTGACGGGCCCTTGTAACACAAATAACGACTGCAAGGACTTGTGCCAACGTTCTTCAAAAAGATCCAACTTTTAGATTGTGCATTTTGGCTAGGGCAGGTTCTACATATGATGGTCAATGTTTGTGTTTAGGAGAAGAAATATTTTAAATCGATATAATTGTGATTACATATCATAAGATTTAAAATCAATAAAAAATAATGTTCGCATCATGTTTTAATTTTCCTCTCGAAGGTTAGTACAACCTGATAATTATCACCATATTATCTGAGTATGATTTCTTTCTCTCCTGATCTTGAGTTCAGGTCAAGAGAAAGGTTAAGCACTTCAAGGAGTGTTTAAAATACTGTTTGCTTAGAAAATAAATTAGCAGATATTAAGCTCTGTTCTTTTTAGAGACGCAGCTTTGGCGTCTGCGGCAAAAAAATAAAAGGAATTTAAAATGTCAGGTCAGCAACAAGCTAAATCAAAGAGTTAAAAATAATGTAATTTGAAGTTAACTACGGATCATCACATGTGCGGGAGCCGGTAAAAATTACAGCGATGATGATAACACGGAAAAGATCAATAGTAACATCGCCAGCAGCGACTTTTTCACGACGCTGCGTTTAAGTTTCGGTCTATTGTTTGTTAATTATTGGTCGCTCACGCTGATGCGGCGTTTCTCAAACGAACATGGCTACTAGTGTGAGGTTTAAGAACTGGGCTTCACTTAATGCCCATTTAAATTAGGTTAAAAGCCCATCAAATCTGTCTAGAGATCAAAAGCCGAAACGCAGATAAGCATGTCGCACATCTTAGGCAAAAAACTTGAGACCCAAATCCAAATAATCCAAACTTAAAAACCAAATAAATTATTTACTGATAATAAATATATTAAATCTGTAATATGATTAGCCAAAAACGATCAGTATACAAAAAAACTTGAAAATCCAAATTACAAAAATAGACTTAAAAAAAATAAAACTAATTTTGAAACAAATAAAATTTTCAAATATTTAAATACATGTTTATTTTATATTGATAAAATATTTTTTAAAATATTAAAAACTAAAGTATTATCCCAATCTCAAAAAAATAGACTTTAATGTAACTTGAGATTATTTTAATAATTTGGAGATTTTTTTTTGGTTATATTACTCTAAAATATCACATGAAACCTAAATATTTGAGTTTTAAAATTTCTAAATAAGAAATTCCGCACAAACACTTCAAAATCACTTGAAAACTTTAAAATTCAATAAACTAAAACATTTTTAGTAATATTAAATTTCAAAATATTTAATGAAATATCAAGTTAAATACCTGCAAATTTTTTTAAAAATTAAAATAATATTTAAATAACAGTAAATTTCTAGAAAAAACTCTCGTAGCCTACCGGCAGTTATGAATTCTAGAAACTGGGCTTCGTTTAAAGGCCCATTTAATTTAGGCTTAGTGCCCATCAAATCTGGCTCGAGATCAAATAGCCTAAATGACGTTTAAGCCACGTGGCACATCTTCCTAGGGATCTCTTCTTCTGCCACACCTCGTTTCCCTCCCTCTCCTCCCTTCCTTCCTTCGCCTGAGCTGAGAGAGAAATAAAATAAAATAAAATAAAAATAAAGATAAATGCAATTGAATTGGAGAGAATATTCGCCGGAAAACCACCGGTAAATGTCTCATAGCTTATATTCGAATCCAACCTTTTCGGCGACACTACCTATATGTTTTACACCTACTCTTATTCTCTATCTCGAACACGATTCATCTCCCTCTCCACGTCTATATAACAATACCATGCGTCTCTCCAAACGCCACTTCTCTCCTCTTTCTCTCTGCCTCTCTGTTTTTTCCTCCGGTTCTCGTTCTCCTGCAAAATTTCAAGCTCGGAGACGATTCCTCAACTCTTCTGCTGCTGGTTAGTTTTCTTTTAGTTTATTTTTCTATGGAGTTTGGTTCGTTGGTGTGAAATTTGCCTTGTCTTTACTTGTTTTATTGGTGTCATGAGTCATTAACTTTGGGTTCTGTCTGTGTGTGGTTCCATGTAACTGATTCTGGTAGTTGCTTAGTGGTTAGTGTGCTGCGGAGAAATTTTAGTAGTGAACCTTTGGATAGGGAAGGAAGGTTTGCTAATTAGTAGCTATCTTGGGAAAAGATACTTAGGATCAGGACTTGACTTGTCTCAAAGCTTGTGTCTTTTTGAACGAGGTAAGATGTTAGGTTTGTTTTCCTCATTCTAGGGATTTATTACTTTTGTAATTTTGTTCCCCTTGGTGGTTGGTGGCGGTAGTGGATCATGTTGAACAACAAAGCTTAGTGGTCTTAATATGTTTAGTTAGTTTGTTTTTTTCTCATTTTAGGGGTTTTGTTACTTTTTCTTTGTCCTTTTGGTGGTAGTGGATCATGTTGATCTTATGACTCGTGTTGTGACTAAGTCTATCTTCTGTAGAAAACGTGTCATCAGATAGTTTACTTTCTCACGTGCTTCTATGTTTAGCATTGGTGGGTTCTGACTAGCGAGTTGTTTCTTACATATTCTTATTATCTATTTTTGGATATAGCTTGTATCCTTCTCTACTCTATATTTATTTTCCATGTGTTGCGTATACGTTATATCTCAAGTATCCTCCTGAGTTTCATTTAAAGACAAGTAAAGTTATGCTTCCTTTGATCATCTCTCAGGAGCAAGCCAGCTTTGTTTCAAGAGTTCCATGGAAGAACAGCGAGCTAGTGCTAACGTGGTGCAGTTTCACAATGTTGGCTCAAGGGATGGATGTGAAGTTCCCCATAATTGGTCATCCCCTGGAGGAGGAAAGAAAATCGACTTAAAGAAACAGATCTTCTGCAACAGATCGTTGAACATGAGGAATATCATTGCCGTTGGCTTTGATATGGACTACACTCTTGCCCAATACAAGTCTGAAACCTTTGAGTCCCTTGCTTATGAAGGAACCGTCAGGAAATTGGTGTATGACTTGGGGTATCCAAGTGAGGTTAGTATACCGTGTTGCCTTTTTAGGATTCTGACTTGCAGAAAAGTTTGATTGATTATTGCAAAAAATTACAGCTGCTAGAGTGGACGTTTGATTGGAACTACATGGTTAGAGGCTTGGTACTAGACAAAAAGAGGGGAAACATCTTAAAGGTGAATGAAAATCATATATTGGATTGAACTCTCATAATAATTGTTGCCTCTTTTTCCTAATTGATTGTTGATCATGGTGCAGATGGATCGCCACAAGTATGTGAAAGTAGCTTACCATGGGTTTAAAGAGCTCTCTAAAGATGAGAAGGTTGACATTTATGGCAGCAGCCTAATACAAGATTCTTTTGATGAGCCCGACTATGCTCTCATAGATACCCTCTTTTCTTTGGCCGAAGCTTATCTGTTTGCACAACTTGTTGATTTTAAAGATAACAACCCTGAAAAAATTCCCAAGGACGTTGAGTAAGTCTATTTCCCATATATGTTACTGTTTTCAATCTCTATGTAGTCGTCTCTAAAAAAGTATATCTTATGCTTATGATTGTAGTGTTGTTAGTGGATACTCTGTAACTTATGCTTAGCATGGTTTTTTCTTTTAAATGTATTCGTAAATTATACCTTCTCCGATGGTGTTCTTTTAGTTATGCGCGTATGTATAAAGATGTTCGGGCTGCTGTTGATCTGTGCCATCGTGATGGAACTTTAAAACAGATGGTAGCAAACGAACCCAATAGGTAAGAGCTTATGTTCAAATACCATCTCTGCCGTGCC
This sequence comes from Raphanus sativus, assembly GCF_000801105.2. NCBI lineage: Eukaryota > Viridiplantae > Streptophyta > Magnoliopsida > Brassicales > Brassicaceae > Raphanus > Raphanus sativus. The sequence goes on from NW_026618028.1 coordinate 5,627, forward strand.
CCTCTCTTGCATTTTTTTTTGTGGTGTCTTCCTTTTTTACATAATTTAACTTGCTTTTTTTTATCAGGTATATCAATGAGGATACTACGATTGTACCACTTATAAAGATGATAAGAGATTCTGGACGTTCTACATTCTTGGTGACCAATAGGTAATGCTAATGACATATTTTACAAACTTCAGTGTGTTCCCGAAGAGTTTTTAATGCATATGTTACCTGCGCAGTCGAGTCAGCTTTGAATTTTAAAATCGTTACATTCTTCAAAGTTTAATTTGGGTAACGTCAACCATTGTAACTTGCTTCCCTGTCTTGTAACAGAAATGTGGAACTTAAGAAGATTTAGAAAACGTCTGTCAAAATCTTGTTATGAGACGGTTTCAGCATTAGTGCCTGTTATTATAAATAATCATATTTTTTTTCTTATCGCTGAGAGGGATTTTGAAAAACATTCTTGCAGTTTGTGGGACTACACAAACATTGTGATGAATTTTCTCTGTGGAGGAAGAACGGTACAAGGTCCACATACTTGCAACTTTGATTGGCTCCAGTATTTTGATGTTGTCATCACTGGCAGGTCTTTTCATTTCCTAAGTCTCTTCAATCTAATGCTCTTAACAAAATCATGCTGTTAGCAATACTTATATGTTATTGGCTATCAATCTATACATAAATTTTTGCATCTGGAATCCTTCGTGCTATCTGAATTGTATTTCTTTTTCTATGTGAAGTGCAAAACCTGGCTTCTTCCATGAAGAGAGTCGTGCCAACCTGTTTGAGGTGGAACCTCAATCTGGAATGCTTATTAATACTGACAATGGAACACCTATGCCTCAGGTTTGACACAAGATCCTTGTGTATCAAATGTACTTATCCGAATAATCCTTGTGTAGCCGTTACAATTGCTTTCTGTTTGGTTGAAAGGTGGGAGATCCTTCACCCAAAATTTTACTGAAGAGTAAAGGCAAAGGTTGTCGAGTTTTTCAAGGTGGAAATGTCGGGCATCTTCACAGTTTGCTCTCCATTGAGTCAAGTTCACAGGTATTTTGCACTAGCTTCATCTCACTCTCGATTAGAAATATCAGTCTGTTCTGAAATAACATATTTTCTATAGAACTCTATAATTAACTGGATATATCCCATGCCATGCGTCTGTCGTCGCTTATTCAGCTATTCGTTCTTACTAGGTTCTTTACGTTGGTGATCATATATACGGCGACATATTGCGCAGCAAAAAAGTACTTGGTAAGGCTTTCTTTTCCAATTATAGGCGTTTCTTCTGTTTTGTTTAGTGAAGTAACTTGAATGAATCTTCATGGGTTTAATTGACCTATGCTAGTCCCCTAATAGCGTATGACTGGTGAATGTAGCATCAAAGTAGAATGGAACACGCTTTTGTTGACGAAGATAGTATCGTAGGTGTTTGAAGAAACTGGTAAAAGTGTATCTGATTGTGAAAGCTACTTGCAGTTTAATTTCTTTAAATTCTTCAGGCTGGAGAACTATGCTTGTTGTTCCAGAACTAGAAAAGGAGGTTGAACTTCTATGGGAACTGAGAGATATGCGCAAGGTAAATGCATCCGCTCATTCTATATCTTATTTAATAAAAGAGATGAGGGATTATGTGATTAGGATCAACAGCCGTTAATTATCTGATAAATTTTTGGTTTGCAGGAACTTATTTTGATGAGGAATGAACGTGATTCAGTTGAAGACAAAATTCATCACATGAACTGGTCCCTAAAGTAAGTGTTCTTTAAATTAGAATGTACACCAATGAAAGATAGATTAAAATTCTTAATTGTAACCAATCGTCTTTCAGGTTTGAGGATATTAACGAGAATGTTAAGAAGGAGATGTTAACAGCGCTCAAGGACTTGGAGGTAAAATAGAATTTGTCTAACTCCTGAATATTTTAATAGTTGCATAGTTGTTTAAGTTCACTCTTGTGTTTTTGGTGGGACTTAACAGTTCAAAAGAGATCAAGTACGTCAAAGTCATCAACAAGCTCAAAGAGAAAATCACCAAAAGGTAGTGTTGTGCAACAACTAGTTTAAGTTCCAATCTTATAGAAACTGCTCATGTGGTGTGTTTTGGTTACTGCAGTTTCACAAGGTCTGGGGACAACTAATGAAAACAGGTTACCAGAGTTCTCGATTTGCTAACCAGGTATAAAACTTTTTAAAAAATTTTCTTTCATATGTGGCAGCTAAAATGCTTTGGTGACCTGTTTTTTTTTTCCTAAATCAGGTTGAAAGGTTTGCATGCCTGTACACAAGCCAAGTCTCTAACCTACGCTTGTACTCACCAGACAAGTATTACAGACCAAGTGAAGACTTCATGTCCCATGAGTTCCATCTTCTTCCTCTGGATTGATCGTTCAGTGAGACTTGTTAAAGAAAGACCACACTCTGAAGTTAGAGGGTATATCAAAGTATTGGTTTGGTGCTTATTCTTACTGTCTATAAGTTTCCTTAGTCTCTTCGTATGCATTGTGTTACTTGACACAAACATCTACAAGATTGAGAATTTAATCAAAACGTTTTCTATTGCCATTTGTTTTCTTTTTCCTTGTTGAACTCTTGCGCCATCAGCAGACCCAAATCAGTACACTTGTCAACGTCTTCTTGATCACCTTAAACTCCATATACTTGGTTCATGAACATTCGAAACTCAGTTCGTTTAAGAGAATAAACTTATGATTTTAAAGCTATGCGTTCAATTCCTCCAAACCCATTAATGGCTGTTGCAAGAGAAAGAGTAGAACGACTGATTGATTCTTTATACTTGCTTTCGTTAAATTAACACAGCTTCTAGAGTGAATATTTGATTGACATTATATGGTTAGAAGCTTGGTGCTAGACAAAAAGAAGAAACATCTTAAAGGTGAATGAAACCCTTGTATTGGATTGGACTCTCATAATAATTAATGAAAACCTTGTGGAAAAGAGGCATTAATTATTATAAGAATTCAATTAATTATAAGGTTTTCATTCACCTTTAATCAGATGTTTCTCTTCTTCTTGTCTAGCACTAAGCCTCTAACCATGTAATTCCAGTCAAATGTACACTTTAGAAATTATGTTAATTTAACAAAAGCAAGTATAACGATCAATCAATTGTTCTGTTATTTCTCTTGCAACAACCATTAACGGATTTGGAGGAACTGAACACATAGCTTTAAAGTCATAAGTTTATTCTCTTACACGAACTGAGTTTAGAATGTCCATGAACCAATTATATGGAGTTTAACGTGATCAGGAAGAAGTTGGTGGGTTTAGAGAGCTCTCTAAAGATGATAAAGTTGATATCTATGGCAGCAGACTAATACAAGATTCTTTTGATGAGCCTGACTATGCTCTCATAGATACCATCTTTTCTTGGGCCCGAAGCTTATCTGTTTGCGCAACTTGTTGATTTTAAAGATAACAACCCTGAAAAGATTTCCAAGGGCGTTGAGTAAGACTATCTATTTATATAAAAGAGAATTTTCTTCTCTCCTAGGGTTCTACATCAGATTCCAGGTCAGAAATTCGTGCCCTGAAAATGCGACACGTGTCTCCCTTTAATGAAACACAGTGCTTTGTGTTTTGTCTTTCGTCCGGGCTTATGTGTGGGCTTGGTCTCATATACTGTTTTCGGCCCAGCGAGAACCTATGGACGCGAAAACCATAATTATGGTGACGAACACATGGGTGTTTTCGTTGCTCTTCCTTCGGCGGATACTGTGACGATCGGTTGTCCTAGCCGTTTCTGTAACTCTGAAAGCGTTGTGATTTCTCCGTCTTTAATCTCATTTAATCGAGCGTTGTTCAGTCGGTGATATTGTGTATAAATAGGTTTGTATGTCACTTCTGGGAATCGCGTTCTCCACATATCTCTGCTATTCATCTCTCTCATACTGATCTCTAGATCTCATCTCTCTTAATGGCTAACTCGGTGTTCTTTTTTTCCGACTTGAAGTCCGGTAGGTGTTCATCTGTTGGTTGAGGCCAGGCTGCTGCGATCCTGGGAGACTAGGAATGTGAAGCGTGGTGGTGAGCTAATGTGGATTGATTTGCTTTCGTAGATGTTAACGTGAGTGATTTATTCCGTTTATTCCTCTAGATTTCGATTCCTCTATATATATCGATTGTTCTAAGTTTATATTTTCAGAGGAATGGGAAAGGCAGAGGAAACTGTAAAAACAATTCAGCGTTGTTGATGTTTTTCGCGAGGAATCTTTGCGCATCTACATACATATTTGCCGAATCTTTGCGAGACAGAGACCCACAGCATGAGCAGTTTCAGCAGTCCAAGTCACGTTCACGAAGCCGTCTCGCTTAGTCCTCTCCCTCAGTATCATACTGCTGCCCCCCGCTTTGCTGCAGGGGCCTCATCGAATGCTCCAAGGCAACCTCTCAATCCAGCAACCAGTCACATGATCCACTCAACCTTTGATGAAAAGGTAATGCAGAAAGGAAACAAGGCGGATCCATTGTTACACCATGCTCCTGCTCCTGCTCCGGCAGCTTCTCTTCTGAGAGATGTGAGAAGAACATCAGTTGTTTGGGACCAAGAAGCAGGTAGATACGTATTAGTACCTGCTACAACATCTGAGGCAAGAACCAGATTAACTTCGCATCACCAGCCAATTCCTAGCTCACACACTCAGAATCCAAGATCAGTTCTTCCACCTCAAGATTGTTCATCAGGGAAAGCTCCTCCTCCCCTTCCTCCACCTCAGCAAGGAGAGAGACTGATGTATACAGGTGACTCTATCTTCTTTGGAGGTCCGCTGGTAAATATCCCGAACAGAGATGGCCTAAGAAACGAAGGTGACTCGGGAAGAGAGGGGCAAGACAGAATGACATTGGCATTACCTTTGAGTATTTGATTATTGAGAGGTATGCGGAGGACTTAATGAGGTAGAAAGTAGAAATCCTTTGTGAACATTTCTTCCACGGGTCTAAGCCTTATCTTACTTCATTGCTTTGTATTCGCTTAAAGGACCAGTTTGTATGACTCCATCAATCTGACCTCTTGATTTTATGATCATTACTTTAGAGAATTAGCCAAAGGTTTAATTTGTGGGTTGAACCGTTTAAAGTTACATCTTGGTTCTGGAAACACTCTACATAACCTGTGTCCTGAACCGTTACTTTCTCTTCCTCTAGAAAAGGTACCAAATTAAAGAGCAAACAGAACCGGAATTAAACTCAAAAATTCTTACATCTATGTTTAGTAAATGACGCTCAGTGTATATATATAGAGAGAGGCTTAAACACCGGTGTCTTTCGTTTGGTTTTTGTATCAGATATTCAAGATCGTTAATTTTGAGCTCACCTTACTTCAACTTTCCTTTTTGATTGGTGTGGTTGGAATGAACTTAACTCATTGTTCTGGGTCGTTACTTCGTTACATATATAAAGAGGATCTTTAATCTACTTCACTAGAAACTATGTGGGGTTTGTGAGCTACAAGATTCTTGGTGTTTTGTCATGATCAAATCTTCTATCTAGCTTTCTCTGATTCTACTTGAAGTTGGTCACTCTTTTGGCTTTAAAATTCTGTTTTCTGTGTCAAAAATTTTCTTAGTACTAGAAAGACGTTCACTTCTCTTATCATGAAAACACAGAAACTGTGTTACTTATATTGTTATATCTTGCTTTTATGATAATCATACTTGCTTTTGAACTCATGGTGGTTATACTGTTACAGATATTTAATCTTACATAAGTGAAATCCCATGAATTTGTGAGGCGTATTTGGAGACATTTGCAGCCAAAGTAGATGAATGGGCAAGAGAATGCAGAAAAGGATGCGGATCATGTCATTTGTTGTCCTTGGTATCTTTGTTCTTTTCTGCAATATATGTAACAAAATAGAAAGAGTTATTTTCTGCAATATATGCTCCTTTCAGCTCAAAAGCAGTACTTTGTGCATCAGCAAAGGTTCTTCAGATGTATCTTGCGTGGGGAAATCAGGACTGTAAGACATTCTACCTCAGGTGGTGATGACGATAGGTGGAAGGTGTTGATGGTCCAGATGGGTGGCATGACGCTTTTGAAGAGAAGCACCTCCACCGCCTTCACACTGGTTCTCATATTGACATTCCATCACGTGTCGTGATATCTGTACATATATTCAAACAGATTTATTACATCGTAATCCTGATATTTACGTGAGATGCGAATATATATATATATAGATAGGAACGATTATATATCTAGAGTGTAATTTATAATATTCACTAATCTTTATACCATCGTAATAAAATATCCAATATTTACTCTTATTTATAATGCAAAAACTCAATATTACATCTTTTTACTTTGAGTAAATAAGTGAATAAAGAGACTTTTTTATCACGGGAAAAACTAAAAGAAGCAATGGGGAAAGTAGAGAAGTAGGGATGGGAAGGTTGGTATGGATAAAATAACAACATTAGACAAAAATCTCTTTTTTGGTTTTTAAAAATAACAAAAGTGTGTAAACTACAAAAATTTATTAACATTATTTCATATATTTTCAAAATATTGGTTAAACTGATTAAAACATGAAAATAAATCGTTAATTATTAGCTGTGAAATTTAGAGATATAAAAAGTTCAACATAAATAAGAAGTATTAACTCAATCAGATCATAAAAAAATTCTTCAAACAAAATAAATAGCTTTCAAATTGTTGGTTCTATCATCAAACTATTTGTTCAATTTTATTTACAGTACATAAATATAGAAGAAAAGCTATTAATTATATTGCTCTTAACCTTTTTTGTTTCATAAGAGGGTTTGAAAATTTTAGTTAAAGGAAACAACATGAAGACCATTCCAGTCTGTCAGAGCATATGAACGTCACAATTCGTTAATATAAAAATAATTATTTATTTTTAAATATATCTTATCACATATAAGTCTTTCATATTTAAAATTTTTGGAAGACAAAAATCATTATCATACGCATCTTTTGCAAATGTAAACCTAAAATACAAAGTTCAAAACATATAAAAAATAATAACGTAGATCATAAATAAAGTATATCTCGTCCGTAGGGCGGGCCGAACCTACGGACGGGCCGAACCTACGGACGGGCCGAACCTAGTTTCACATATATATTACTGTTTTGATATTCTGTAGTCTCCAAGAAGTATATGTTATGCTTACTGGTGTAGTATTGTTAGCGGATACTCAACTTGCAGAAATCAATACATAATGCAATACATACTCTGTCATATCATCAACAAAGAATCATACCTAAAAAGAAAATATTCACTCTCTATCTTCATATCAATTAGGGAGAATAAAAAATGAAGCCAATCTCCAACAACAACGAAATATGGGAGGCGAAGCTGGAGGATTTAACGTTCAACGTGAAGGAGACACAAGACAATGTCTTGGAGGAGATAATCACACCTAACCTAGAAACATAGTACCTCCAGCGTGTTCACATGGATAGGTTTGATACAGAGCTCTTCAAGAAGAACGTACCGGTCGTGACCTATGAAAATATTAAGCCTTATATCGATCGTGTGGTTAACGGAGAGTCATCAGATGTCATATCAGCCCTCCCTATTACATGTTTCTTGCTAAGTAAGGTACACACAAGAAAGAAGAAACTCTCTCTACTTTTTTTTTCCAAAAAAACTCTCTCTACTTCATTATTTTATTTCGTGTAAATAAAATCTAAATTCTTGAATTGTATTTGTATATAGTCCGGGAACTTCGGGAGGAGCACAAAAGATGATGCCATGGAACAACAAGTACTTGGACAATTTAACATTCACATACGATCTTCGTATGCATACTATAACCAAGTAAGTCAAATACTATTTTTACTAGGTAGTTACCCGCGCCTTGCGCGGAATGAGATGGTTAGATCAGCAATTTTTCGAAAATATTAGAAAGTATATATATATATATAGTTTGGAATTTGGGTTTTGTGTGTTTTTTTGTGTTTAATCTCGGTGGTGCTGATTTTACGGTATAGACGTCACTGAGATAGAAACATATGTAAATCCTTTATTTTAGTGACATGTAAAAATTTATTGGAACATAAGAGTAAACACAAAATATGTTACCTGACAACTGCGAAAGCATGTAATCATTTATTTTATCCACTTCATCATTTGTGGGAATGAGAATGGTTCGATGTCTATACAAATCCTTAACTGTTGAGGTTTGAAAAGCTTGTCCATAAACCTCTTTTTCCATAGTCTGAATAGTTTATACATATCACCGGTGTGATTTATCTTACTCTGATTCATTTGCAAGAATTTGCATATAAAGATATAATTATTATTATACAATTTGATTTTCATATGAATGATTTTTGTATAATAACATACCTTCCTCATAGGTCATTGACTTCAAACATATAAGGATTCCACATAACTTGGCTGTATTCTTTGAACCATGTAAGAAGAACTGAATTTGTGTATAATATCCACTCTTTGCATAGGTTTTATGTATAAATATTATTAATATATAATCAAATTATTATGTATGTAAATTTTTGTGTAATCAAACTTGTTCTATATTTCTTTCTTTGCATCTTACTCTCGAACTCATTTTGTTTATCTCT
>NW_026618029.1:0-14181 GCF_000801105.2 Raphanus sativus
TTACAGATTGCAGCATTCCTTCTGCAGAATCAAAACGAAATACTAGGATTAGTAAGGAACAAAAAAAAAGACAACCGATCTCGAATGTGAGTGAACACACTTACTCGGAAAGTGATCTCTTGTTGTTAACAGCATAAGGGTAAGAGGGAGGTTCATTGATGTTCTTGTTAATTGCACTGAGCGCTCTTCTGGTCGGGCCAGTGTTAGCCGCCGCCATGATCTTTCCTCCTCCTCCTCCGCCTGCAAAATCATGTAAAAAACTCAGTTCAAGTACGATCTGATATTCGATTTAAGAAGTTGTTCGATTAAAAAAGTGTACCTTGTGGAAGATTGGTTGATCCAATTAGTCCAACGCTGTTCTCATCTGATTTGCTCATCTGGAGAATTAAATCAAAGCACAGTTTTTTAAAAAAAATTAGATTAAATTGGAAAAAGGTCTTGACTTTGAATTTGACAATGAAAACCCTTTTAGATCCGGTTTACTAATCAACCGATCAAGAACAGCAAACCCTAATCATAGATGACCAAAACCCCAAGAAAAAAAAAGATTTTACCTTTCGCCGTTCAATTCAAAGAAGATTAAGATCAGACCAAAGGAGAGAAAGAGAGATCCTTTCAGCCAAACCCAGAACAACCGATGTCGCTCTCTTTCTCCCCCCTCCCAATCGAAAGATTCTCACTTACTCGCTCACTCTCTCTTGCAATATAAGGGGCACTGAAAGGAAGAGGAAGAAGAAGAAGAAAATGAAAAAAAAGAAATTAGGAAAAAAAAAAACTCAAAACCCTCTTTTCTTTGGTAATAGAAATTTGAAAAAACAAAGAGTTTTCTTAAGAATTAACGGCTATTTAATCTTAACCGTTTAATGAACGCCACGTGTCTAATATCAACGCCCGCCTTCTTCTTCTCAACTCATTTGCTACCATTCAAATTTTCAGTTTTTTCTGTATGGGAAAGACACCTAAATTTTAAATATTATATAAATGATACATTATTACTTTACAAATCAAAATAACAATAAACACTGCGATTTGTCAAGAAATAAACGTCTCTGTTTTTTTTTAAAGAAATAAACGGTTGGATCAATTCTTTAAAACGAGGTATGAATTTTGAACTGTCTTCTTTAACCAAACGACAAAAGACTTTTTACTATTAATCTCGTGATTATAATATTAATTTTAATGTAAAGAATCACATAATCTCAGATCTAGAAGTGTACATGTATCATTATAAATTTTGAATACTGGAATCTTCTTTTAATAGGAATAAAATATATATACACACCTTTACATAATAATGGCACTGATTTACTTCCTCTTTGAGTGCTCTTCAAAAGAAGGTACTTCGGTGACTAGTGACTACATTAGTATCACCGACCACATACATTCATATCATTGGATTTTCTGTCTGGAGTTATAACCACAATAACTTCTTCTTTTCTACATTTGTATTCACATTAAATATCATGATATCCTTTTGGTTTTAGTTTGAAATTGTGCCATAACTTCTTCTCTATTGGCATATAAAATAGCATTTGTATATATCTCTACGGGTGCTTCCTGCATAACTTATGAGCTTCCTCGATCTTTTATGCAGTTTCTTTTATTCATCATCTTGTTCTTGAGGCTTATGCCGCTTATCTTCTTGTACAGTTTCCGTTTCTTGCTTGTGGACTGCTGATACATGACTCCACCAAACATACACATCAATAGAGTCCCAAAGTTCCAAAGAAAGTTGTTAGAGTGTTTACCCCATAACGAAATTGAGCATGCTCACCAGATACGCAATGTACGGTGTGACTGTAAACCAGTCATCTGTGAGCAGATAGAGCAAACTAGTTCCTCCAAAGATAGTAGCAAGAGAGATCCAAGTTTTAAGAGATGGACATGGCTAGTTCAAAAAAATGTGTCTCTCCAAGTCTCCAATAGCGATGAAAACAGGAACAGGTGAATGAAAGACGATAAAAGTGTCGACGTTAGAGTGGAATAGAAGTTCTCTGTTGGTGAAAAGTGACAAGTAGACCATGATTGCTGTAGGAGGTAACCTCTGCATGGTTAAGAGGTAGTGAATCTCCAGAATTTGATACTTTTCCACGAAGTCATATTTACCCTAATTCATACGGAAAGTTGAGAATCCCTGCAATAATCCAGCAACGCAATCAGATTATATTCAAATTTCAACAATATGATTGATATCACTCTTATGAAGACATACCAAGTAACTTAACTTTGTAGAACCATAATCAACCTCATCTAGACGTAGTAACAATCGCTTTGATGATGAAACTTGTTATTCATCTTGCTCTAAAGATCATCTCTTTAGAAACATGCATCCTCTATGATGACACCCATTTCTCCATATATTATGCACCAGTAGGGATGTCTGTCTAATGAATGCACTGACCATTTGGGTGTGGTCTGTTTTGGGCTTAGACTATCAATGTTCAGAAAAAAAGAATTTTGTCCATTTAGAAGAAGCTCATTTGGATGTGGACAACCCAATTGATGACATTCATATTCTTATGTACCACCATCCATCATATTTCCATTTCATAAGCTTCTAGTGATAACTGATAAGATAGTTCTAGCTTAGAGGCATTTGTAGTGTTTACTGTATAATGTTTTGGAACTAGAGATCATCCACAACGCACCAGCAAATCGTTTCCCATCTATGAGTTCATAACCGAGCCGAATCATTTGTCTAAGGACTCCCGACAAGTATCACCAACAGCTTTTATTTTCCTATTTCTAAGCTTATAATCGAGCCAATACATTTTTTTACAAATTCAAGATACAGTATAACCATTTTAAATGAATACTCTATAAATTAATATGCACTAAAATTTTCTATAAAATAATATACTTTTATAATCTCAAATTAAATTTTTGGTTCAATTAATATATCGATAAATTAATATCTCTATAAATTAATTTTTTTATATTTTTGGTGTACTCCCAACATTATTAATTTATAGAGGTTTCACTGTATAATATCACGCACTAAACACCACTTTTCTATTTATAAGTTTATAATTGACTACAGTTTCAAAAAAAAAAGTTTATAATCGAGTCAAGACATTTTTATAGAGTAGTATTTCGTATCTAGAATCATGTACCTATTTTCTATTTCTTAATTTATACCATCCACCAAACTAGCCCTATTTCTATTTATAAGTTTATAGTATCATCAATCACCACCCCCTCTTCTCCTGTTTTTAAGTTTGTACAAATTAATTGCTAAAAAAAATCAGATTTCAGATCTTGATTTCATTTTCATTTTCTTTCTTACCTTTCATGTTATTTTTTTTTGATAAATCAAAGGTATCTAGAATTAAATATACATATCAACTAAACATACAAACGGATAAATTTGATTTTAGTAGGTTTCAAATTGGGAGTTCTTAGCACCTTCTATGTTAGTTGGTTAGATAGCAAGTGCCAACTAAAAAGTTTATGTATCTGATTTGCTAACTAATATCGTAAAATTTATAAGCAAAGACTTTCCTAAATAACATAAAAGTGTTGTTAAATATGTTTATATAAAGTAGTAGGAAAAACAAGAAGTTACAAGTAAACTGAAAGATTTGCACATACACATAAAAAAAGTAAAAGAATTCATATAAAATCATGAAATCAAAGTCTAGTCAAGTCACCATCTGAATACAAACAAAAGGGTACCAAAAGATTTGAGTGCCAAACTTCATACTCTTTTTTTTTGTAACCCCAACTTCATACTCTTCTATTGATTTTTTCAATGCCATTGACAAATTTTTCAAATTCCAAAAATAAAAAAGTAGAGAAGATAAGGTGTAATCCCGTTTTTTGTCGTGTTGATCCACTAAAACGAATTTTCATTCGTTGGGTAATAACACCAGAAAGTAACTAAGGGTAAGATTGCTACGTGGTCACTTAATTTTCATTCGTTGGGTAATAACACCAGTTTCCCTCGTATGTGATCTAAGTATTACTATTAGCCATAATTATCAACTTTTATCTTTTTCTATTTTCTTTTGAAGTGTTGTTATGTAGTGACGTACAAGTACATTATACCGATACGCAATAAGTTTACCAAAATAACAAAATTTTAGAATTGTTGTGCTATATATAGAAAGAGATGCTTAGAATGCTTATATACATGACTTGCATATTGTTTCATGTATAGTGAAAATTTAATCTTATTTGCTTTGATTATATTCATCCATTGATAATTTTTGTTGTTTGGATCATATCTTGTGTGAATAGTGTTTATACTACGTAAACGGTAAACATGTTCTTTTACTTAATCTTAAGACAAGTTTAGTGTTGTGAATTCGTCAGAACTATTATAGAAATCTCGTTATATATTTACCAACATCTCAATATTTAATAACTAATATTAGAAATTGGGTTATATAATAATAAGGCTGATTTTTTTTGGAATTCTCCACTACAACAAATTATCAATATTGGGATGGACTATGAACAAACTTGTCAGAAACTTTGATCCCTCCGTGAAGAATATAAAACTTATATATTCTACCTTTTCGACTTCTGTCGTCACCAAACGAAGAATTTTCTTTCTTTGATTTTCTTACGACACCAAGACTTTGCTTTGGTAAGATGATTTATACAATTGTTCAGAAACTCTGATCCCTCCATGAAGAATATAAACTTATTTTTTCTACCTTTTCGAGGTCTATCATTACCAAACGAAGAATTTTATCTCTTTTATTTTCTTACGACACGAAGACTTTTCTTTGGTAAGATGATTTATACAACTTTTTATCTGATAAGAGGGGGCTATGATGTTTTTAACCAGTAACCAGACAAGCTATCGTTATATGAGTGCATTTTTGTTTCAGAATAAACGCTAATGTGAATTTAATTTGTCTTCTAGTTGTTGCAATTTTCTGAGAGAATATATAATATTGAAGTAGTTTAGCCTAGATATAATAATAACAATCGAAGTTACACTAGCAACTTGTTCACTCTAAATGGACGCGAGCATAATGTCCCCAATCAAAACTTGGATCGATTAAGCATCAAAGTAACGTGTTAATAATCGCCACATGCTATCAAACATAGACTCCCCACCATACCCAGTTACCCCACTCAATAATTTCATTTGCTTAGCTTTCTTTTTTTTCTTGAATTTTCAACCAGTGAATTTAGATCCATGCTTATCAATTTTAATAATGTATATTATTATAATTATTATTATTTATTCATATATAAAACGCCGTATCAAATCGGATAAGGCTAAGCTTTCCCGCTGAGCTCCATTATTGAACCAGCTTTTTTTTATCAGAAAACATTATTGAAGGATAAAGTTGCCAAGTTTGAAAAACAGATCCCAGGCCGACCGATCCAAACATCATATAATCTTGGAAAAGGGAATTTTTTTACGTAGAAACCTCAGCCTGCATTATACATCATGTGTCTGACACATGTTTCCTCTTGTGATACTGTAAAAGTCATCAGACCAAACATATGTGATGAAATGTATCATGCTACTTTACTCTGTATATACATAAACTGAGATGGTAAGATTCGAAATGATAATATTACGTGTCTGGAAACAAACAAAATCTAGCTTTAGTGAAATAGTTTTTTCTCCTTTTTACATCTTAGGAATAATTCTTTAAAATAACTAAATTATATAAATTGAAACTAAAAATGTATTAAAATGATCACGGGGACCAGAGCCGTGTTTTAGGCATATAAAATGAGGTAATTGCTCCAGACCCCCTCTAAATTTGTTAAATTTAGGACCCCTCATTTTTTATTACTTAGTTTAATTAGTTAAACAAATTACATCTAATTCTATAATTTAGTTACATTTTATACGACATGGTAGTTTGTACAAAAAAATATTTACCTTTTTAGTTATTTTTGTTCATATATTTTTTATAATTAATTTTATCTATTTATATTTGTGAATTAACTATATAAATTTATAAACAGATACATAGTTTTATTTATCATGTTTGTAGATAAATATAAATATTAAATTTTACTATTTTATATTTATTTTATTTTATATATTAAAATTAAAATTATATATTTTATTTTTATAAAAAAATTAAAATTTTGAACCTAGATAAAACTATAATATTTGCCTCAGGCCCCCAAACTCCTTTCGCACGACACTGACGGGGACAAGTAGGAGTAGGGAGGGAGGAGAAAGAATTCATCGAAATACAATTTGTTGAACTAATGACCATACTTATTTTTTTTTGTAATCAATGACCATACTTATTATGAGTAGAGTTATGGTTGATTTCTCTTAAAAGAGTTTATATGTATCAGGTAACAGTTCATCTGTTATTCAAGGTTTGTTTACGAGACTTTGTGATTTGTTTTTTCTCGTAATAATTGAGTAGTTTGCTCCTCTCGAGCAATACTGACTTGTCAGGATCAAAATTATTGTTCATCACCAACTGATATTTTTTTTTCGGGGTTGGAGCCAAAAACAGAAAAAGAAATATCTCTAAGTGGTGGGGGCGGTGGGCCATTGAAGACAACCAAAACGTGGGGGCATCATTGTTATCCCAAAGGAAAAGTAAACACACTGCCCGTTTTTACTGTACCGATAAATTGATCTTGAAATGACAAAAGTACCCCACCCACCACTGGGGGCGTCACTACTGTGCATAGCACACGCGATTCACTCTATATAACCATAGGATCTCATCTCTCCACTCTCACTAAACCAAAATATCAACAGTTATATTTGGGGATCATCAGGGCTTCTTCTTCACCATGGATCCTTACAAGGTATCTCCATGTTCTTCTTACCCACTTTTTTTGTGTGTCTCTGTCTTTAATCAATCATATGTTTCTTTTCTTTTTTGGGACAAATAATCAATCATGTTCAGTTATGATGTTTCACTGTTTTTAATGAAGAGATGAAAGTTCAGTCCCATTGATGCTCTTCAAATTTTCCTTAAATTCATTTTTTTGCTTAAATTCTATGATCTTGAGCTATATATGGTGATGTTGATTTTTTTGGGGCTGGCTATCTTTAAAACGTTTTTGATCTAAAAAAAAACCAGTGCATGTGAAAAAACGCCGCATGTGGTTTGTTTTCTTCCTTATAGTAGAAGAAGCTGTTTTGTTGTTTGTGTTTTTTTATCATACACGTGTGTTCTAAAAAAGTGTTTAATCAATTGTTTAGACGTATGAATTTATCCAAATCAGAAATATTAATCAGTTGAATGATTTCTCATAGTACACCTGAGAAATCAAATCTACACGACTGATTAATCAAATTTAAATAATCTAATAACTTTAGGTCGAAACAAATGATTAATCATTTTAAACGTTCAATTAATCAGTAATCAGAGTAGGTCGATGATCAATCAATATTTTTTGTATATTATTTTCTCGTCTATAAACACATATCTCTGACCATCCGAATCCGATTACACCAACATTGAATATACAAAAAGTCTTAAAAAGCAAAGCAATAATTGAATAAACTTTTGGTTTATGTGAAATCTATCTAATCACCCATATCCGACATGTTACCCATAATTAAAAGCCTTCTTTGTCAACCGACGGTCTAGATCCGACCCAACAAACCGGGTTTCGTTTCATTCGAATTGCGTTATTATTTTTTTTTATCGTGATTGGTGAAAACGCGGGTAGCAGAGAAATTGATATCTTGTAACTGAAGTTAGGGCTTCGTTTCACGTATGCGTGTTGTGTCGGATCCATTCGATCGTTAGGATTTTACTGATAATCGATCGAACTGTGGTTTTTGCAGTATCGTCCTTCGAGCGCCTACAACGCTCCGTTCTACACCACAAACGGTGGTGCTCCAGTCTCGAACAACATCTCCTCCCTCACCATCGGAGAAAGAGGTATATATATCTACTTCTTATTATTGATATTCTAGTATGAAACTCAAAGAATCAGAACTGTTGAGTAACCTTTTGTTATGGAATGGATAGGTCCGGTTCTTCTTGAGGACTACCATCTGATCGAGAAGGTAGCCAACTTCACCAGAGAGAGAATCCCTGAGAGAGTGGTTCATGCCAGAGGAATCAGTGCTAAGGGTTTCTTCGAGGTCACGCATGACATTTCCAACCTCACTTGTGCTGATTTCCTCAGGGCCCCCGGTGTTCAAACTCCGGTCATCGTCCGTTTCTCCACCGTCGTTCACGAGCGTGCCAGCCCTGAAACCATGAGGGATATTCGTGGCTTCGCCGTCAAGTTTTACACCAGAGAGGTATAACTAGTTTCCATTTTTCTATATCCCTCGTTTTCTTAGAAACAAAGACAGATTTGAAATTTATAAGACGATAAAACATTTTTATATTAATAAACAAAAAAAACATTTTCGGTAATTTAGAAGCCACTTAATTTTATTTTATATATAATATTTTTTAAAAAATTTGAAAACCAGTGCATGTTTAGAATCAGTACTGATGCATGTCTCTCTTACTACTATTATAATAATTTCAGGGGAACTTTGATCTAGTTGGTAACAACACTCCAGTGTTCTTCATCCGTGACGGGATCCAGTTCCCGGATGTTGTCCATGCCCTGAAACCGAACCCGAAGACAAACATCCAGGAGTACTGGAGGATACTGGACTACATGTCCCACTTACCAGAGAGTTTGCTCACATGGTGCTGGATGTTTGATGACGTTGGTATCCCACAAGACTACAGACACATGGAAGGGTTCGGTGTCCACACCTACACTCTAGTTTCCAAATCCGGAAAAGTTCTCTTCGTGAAGTTCCACTGGAAACCAACTTGTGGGATCAAGAATCTCACTGATGAAGAGGCTAAGGTAGTTGGAGGAGCCAACCACAGCCATGCCACCAAAGATCTCCATGATGCTATCTCATCTGGTAACTACCCTGAGTGGAAGCTTTTCATCCAGACGATGGATCCTGCTGATGAGGATAAGTTTGATTTCGACCCGCTTGATGTGACCAAGATCTGGCCTGAGGATATCTTGCCTTTGCAACCCGTTGGTCGCTTGGTTCTGAACAGGACCATTGATAACTTCTTTAATGAAACTGAGCAGCTTGCTTTCAACCCTGGTCTTGTGGTTCCTGGGATCTACTACTCGGATGATAAGCTGCTTCAGTGTAGGATCTTTGCGTATGGTGACACTCAGAGACATCGTCTTGGACCTAACTATCTGCAGCTACCGGTGAATGCTCCAAAATGTGCTCACCACAACAATCACCATGAAGGTTTCATGAACTTCATGCATAGAGATGAGGAGGTACACGTCTTAGTATTATCACCACTTGAGCTACAAGTGTTTTTTTTTTACTTGAAAATCGAAATGTTAATTTATTGAGTGTTTGCTTGTGGCAGATCAATTATTACCCATCAAAGTTTGATCCTGTCCGTTGCGCCGAGAAAGTTCCAATCCCTAGCAAATCCTACACTGGAATAAGAACAAAGGTATGTGATTCACTCCATGCCTTTTTTACATTTTCAAAACCTTATATAGCTTGTGAATAGGTTTCCTAAAACAAGGTTTCATTGCTATTGTTGTAGTGTGTCATCAAGAAGGAGAACAACTTCAAGCAGGCTGGAGATAGGTACAGATCCTGGGCACCAGACAGGTAAAGAAAAACTCTCATCTCTCTCTCTCTCTTACATAACCCTCACAAGTACAAAAGCTTAATTTATAATCTTCAAATGTTTACAGGCAAGACAGGTTTGTTAAAAGATGGGTTGAGATCCTGTCAGAGCCGCGTCTCACTCATGAAATCCGTAGCATCTGGATCTCTTATTGGTCTCAAGTAAGAACACACAAAAAAAAAACATAAAATCTCCACTCTATTTTGTTTTTGCACCATTTTCAGCAAAACTAACAATTCTTATAAAATCTCTCTTCCAACAGGCTGATCGATCTTTGGGACAGAAACTGGCAAGCCGTCTCAATGTAAGGCCAAGCATCTAGAGACCAATCTACAGATATGCTTGTCTCTCAAAGGTACAGTCATATGATATTCTCATCGATCCATCATCGCTTGGTCGTTAAATCCTTCAAAAGATACTATTCCATGTATGGTTGTTTCGTGTTTGTATAATAATGATGCTTGTAATCTTATAAACCGATGTTTTACTATCGCTGTCTTTGTAATCTCCTTCACAATAAATCAATGTTTCTTGAGTATTAAGTTAATTCGACGACTATTATTTTATTTCAAAAGAGAATCTTGAAATGAAAACAAGACTAGTCTTTTTTTTTTTTCTGAAACACGAAAACAAGACTTGTCTATAACATGGTATATTGGTAATTTGGTAGAGTATCAATCAGCTAAAGCAAAGACGTGACGATATTATCCACACGTAAGTAATTAGCAGGACAGTTAAATTAATTGGTAATAGATCATTAAAATAAACAGTGACAATGAAACATTTACCAAAGGGTAATTCATGTTTGTAATCTTTCTGTTCACCATATTAACGAATATTTTCTCAAGGCATAATTTTTTAATATTTTTCTCTCGATTTAGTGTGCTTGTTAATTCTTACAGAATTGCATCTATGACGTGAGCTGATAGTTGGAGTTGTATCGTGGTCTAATGTCAGACGCACGACCATAAAGACTTTAATTAGCTAATACAGTCCGGCTAATCTGATGTCTTGGCAAGTATTTGAAAATGCTTTATTTTCTAAATTTCATATTAAGATATGCGTAGAGGTTAGACAGTAAGTCACTGACCACCTTGATGTAAAATATATTGGCCATAGATATTAGTTTTCGAATGGTGTGGAATTGGATGACCCGAATATTTTATTTTCCTCGTTAAGTTACAAGGATTTGTTTTTGCGCATCTTAAGAGATTGTTTAATTATCCAATGGTGTTTTTGAATTGTTTTTGAATTGTTTTTGCTAGTGGTCCAAAACTATTACGTTTAAAATTCAGAATATATCAGTTTAGACGGAATAAACCCCATAAACCAATGTAAACTCAAACTAACATGGTTCTGCGGGAGATCTTAAAAGATGTTGTCGTTAACAAGATCTCGGATCCATGTCAGAAAAAGTCAATTTCTTGATGACGAAATCAAGGACACTTTACTTTGATTGCATGTGAAGGAACTTATGCACTATACAAAACGATAAAATGTAAATAATGTAAAATATCTAAAGTTCTGAGGTGTATAATCTCGTGGGGTGGCCTTAGTCTATAGGTCTACCAACCAGTGTACTCCAAACATATTTTAAAAATGTATATAGGTTTTATACCTAACCAAGACGTGCAGAGATTTTTTTAACGATTATTTGTTGTGGGAGTTTATGATTCAGCCAACCTTATAATAATTAGACCCCTAATGAGACTGGACTCTTTTTGTATCAATATATAAATGTCCGAGATCTTAATCTTTTTCTATACATTTCATCACCCTATGAAAAGAGGTTCTATTCGTCCGGATGATAATTAAAACTATATAACCAGAATCTTCTTTTGTATTTGCAAAGTTTTCTTTTCTTTTGGTTCCCCAAAAAGTTTGATTTCCCCCAATTCTATAATAGTATTATGTAAAAGCAAAGGTGATAATTGTATAACTAATGATAAGTTATAATCGATTTTGTAAATAATTGAATAAGTTTAATAAAATTTTAATAATATTTAAGGTAAAATTAACTATAAATAATTGTGCATTTAGTTTGATAGAGAAGGAATATTAACCAAGAGTGTTGCCTACTTGCCTAACAAAAAGTTAGTAGCATCTTAAATATTCACGAGGCGAAAACGCTACTGGTTACATAATGATAATGGCCTTGAGTGGGAAACAAAAACGTCGTATGTGGTGCGTTATAACACAACTTGTGTTACCACAAACAAAATTTGTCCCGCATGTAATTAGTCAAAGCAAAAAATAATAATAAAGTAATTAAAGTGTTACTGTGGCGGTTATGTTCGAAGAAACAAAAATAGAACCCGCACTATCTTTTTGTCACGCATCATTTTTGATGCGGTTGAGGTAAAATTTTACTGTTTTCTTCACAGTTCATTTTTTTTACAAATATATACACTAACTAACGACATACAATTGTGAGATAAATTATGTCTACCAGGAATTTTGATATTAGTGGTTACATTTTTTTTCCCTTTTTTGGAACTTTCATTTTTTTAGTCTCTAGATAAAAAAAATTAAATCAATTTTGTCCATACCCGAAAACCCAAAACATAATCGACTCGAAAAAACTAGTCTAGATCGGGTACATGTAATGCATTATTCAAACTGTAGTTAAATCTGTCAATTATATTAATGGGCTTATATCTCCAGAACCAAAAAATTAGAACCGAACCAAAATCGGATCGAGAACCGAATAGATATTCAAATTTTTATATTTTATATATTTATATATTTATAAATTTAACTATATTTTAGTTTTAAAATAATTTAAAAATATTATGTGTATGTCGAAATACCCAGAAGATATTATTCATATTTCAGCTATAATTTTTTTAAAATAATATAATATAATTTTATATCCGTTTGTTTCGCATCTCTCAACCGCAGTCACCATTCAAAACTTGTTATGAACCGAACCGCTTAGACAAACCGCAGTTGTTCCGCAGTGTGCGTTTCTCATGTATAAACCGCAGTAAAACCGCACCGCATTAACTAATTCGCTTATCCCGCACCGCTCAATCCGCAGTTACCATTCGGAGCCAATATAGAATAGTTAAATACTCTCCACCAACACTAAATACTATAAAAATACTTAACTATTTTTTTTTTGGAACTTGGCTTTCAATTACTTAACTATTCTATATTGTCAATTTGATTAAAAAATTATATTTATAACCAAGTTGAAAGAAGAGCCTACTCCCCCACTCGTTTCTTTTTCTTTACCTTTGTTATAAAACTACATAATAATATCGTTTTAGAATCTTTGATTCTCTTTTTATTTGGTGCACAAGAATCTTTGATTCTCTGTAGTTTTAAAAATAAGAGATATACCAACATGGTAGTGATCTATTTCGATGGACAATCATAAACATAGAAAATTGTTAACTTGTCCGATCCCCGTTTAGCAACAAGGGTCTGAAAATGGCAATTGATGCGCTTTAGTCATCACCACAATGAAATGTTAGAAGAATCATTCTCCAAATACATTTTTTAAATTAAATTGGCCATATTAAATAGTATGGTATATATTTAAAGATACGATCAGCAATTATATTTGAAATTTCCAAAAAAAAAAAAATTAGAATCTTATTCTACCACCACTGATTTAATTATCTAAACCTTATGGATAAGATTGTATGGTATTTATAGAGTATTTACTCTTGATATATATTTACTTCTCAGTTAAGCCACAAAATCACCAATCAAATGAAATATTATTTTTTCATATTACTCTAGCTAGGCACGATTGATTACGAGGGAAATGCATTATCATTTTTCCTCTATATTTTGGTAAAATAATTCTTTTTGCTCCAAAATCTTTTTTTCTCTCTCATTTTTTTTACCATTTATTTTTCTCTCTTTTTCACCACATCTTTTAAATTCATTTTACTCTGATGTTACCAATCACACTCACAGATAAACAAGCCCTGTATTTCAGCATCGCTGGATAAAATATATTTCGGCACTGCTGAATAAAAGATATTTCAGCATTGTTGTCAAATCAAATGAATACAGATATTCCAGATAAAATTCTTTTTTTCTTTAAAAAAAAATATAAAATGGTTATTGGTGAGATTCTCTGATTCTCTCTACGTGACGTTTGCTAAACCAACATAAATAGATATTCACTGCACAGGTTGTTGTTATTGCTCTTTTGTTTATTCCTTACTCTCTCTCTACAGATTTGTAGAATCTACTCTTGTCTATCTCCTCCAGTCGGAATATAGAGTGAAATGTTCTGTAGATGAAACCAAAACAAATTTCTCAACAAGATTCACAAATATTCTTATTTTCAATTTAATTATTTTTATTTTCTTGTTCATTTTCCTCTTCATCATCAGAGACATAATTAGTCAGACATCTTTACAGCTTCTGTTTCTTTTAGTTTGAGATTTCTGTTCCTTATATCTCAGACAAAATTTGTAAGAAACTTCAGTTTATAAGAGGAAGTTTAGAAGCCCACTCGAGGAAGGAATCTTCGAGAATATTGTATCCTGTGAGTATTTTTTTTTTTGTTCATTTCTTCTAATTTATCTTCTTAAAGCTTTAAAGGAATTGTTGAACAAAAAAAAAAAAA
>NW_026618030.1:0-14174 GCF_000801105.2 Raphanus sativus
TAATGTTAGTATACTTAAACGAAAGAATATATATTTTGTTAAATATATGTATATAATGTAAGATATAGATCTTATAGTGGAATTAAATGATAGATGATTAATATTGAATTCTTTAGGGAAATATTTAAATGAAAGGTTAGACTAAGAATAATAATGTGATGTCCAATTTAAAAATCTATCTAGAAGAAGTTATAATGTTTCTGTTTTAATAAGATAGATAGATGTCGCATATGTTTTATTATATAGATATAATTTCATGGTATGTTTAATGTCGGACCTATATATAAATGTTTCAAATATGCTTATAGTTTTCAATTACAGCTTTGATAATTGAGAATGCTTTCATGTGAAATTATAAAAAGAAGATGTATATATGAGAACCATGACAACCATGACAGTATTATCGAGCTAAGCATAAAACACATACCGGGTTAACAAATTTATTCATCTCAAAACTTTATATACAAGCTAAGAAAAGATGTATTGATATGAAAACCATGACAACCATTACAGTATTATCGAGATAGGATACTAAAACACTGACCCGATTAACAAATCTATTCATCTCAAAATCTATTATACAACCTATATGTACCACATTATTTATCGGAGATTGGTTCATTCTTACCAGAGAAATGGTGAGGAAACATGAACTCAAGGCTTTGATGAAGCTAAAGCATCAGGCTCGAGTTGATTACTTCCTTCGATACATCATCTGAAAACCAAAGAAAAACGAACCAAACGAAACCATTTTAGCACATACTTGGTATGATTCAAAGAGTCTTATACTGTTGGTATAAGAAATATTTGGCGAAATTCAAAATTTAAACTTCGCAATTTTATTTCCTAAACAGTTACCAAATATCTAAAAATAATAATTTAAATGTGTTGTGCAATTTTTTTTGTTAACACTATATCGTAGATACAATGTTTAATAACAAAATCCAAAAATATTTTTTTTTACTTCGTCTACAAGTTTTATTTAATATCACAGTTAGTTATTATTTTCTTTATACTTACAGAATTTTTGGTAACCTACTTTGTTTGAATTAGCATTAACTCGTATTAGCTCTTCGAACTGAAAAAAGTATATTATGATTACAATATACTCGCTTAACTAGATTTTGACCCGCGCTTTCAAAGCGCGGGTTTAGTTTCCGTTAAAATTCTGTTTTAAATTGATTTTAAATTGATAAATATTATCTGATGCATATTTTCATTTTGTGTTTTCTTATAAAATATTCAAAGTTTTTATATTTTTTTATCGTGTTTCATTTTAAATGAGTATTTATGTTTAGAAAATTAAACTTTATTTTTTAATAAATTAAGTTGGTATAACTCTGATGAAATTTTGCCATGTGGTTAATTTTTTAAATAAAAATTTATATACTTTTAATAAAGAATATTACATTTCAATGAAAAAATCAAAATTTTATATGAATGCTTAAATTATATTAAAAAGAAAAAATATAATAATTAAGTGTTTAATTTTTTTTCACTACAAAAAATATTAAAAAGGTTAAAAATAAATTATTTGAACTTGGATTCAGTGGCAAAAAAAAAAGATTCTTCAGTAATCAAGGTAATAATATATATATAGAAATCTTCGATTATATATGAAGTTTAAGATTATTTTATTAATAAAGGTAAATAAAATTTAGTCAATCTGTAAACCACAATCTACTACAATGATAGAAATGTTTAGAAAATTATTTTATTTACATATTTAACTATATAGGGTATAAATAATATAGCAAAAAATAACATATAATTACTATGATACAGAATAAAATTTATATTTAAAAATAATATTTTAATGTTTATATTATGAAAAAGTTATAATTTTGATATAGTATATTTTAAAATTCTATTTTACTATGCTGGAGAGAATTAAAATGGCCACAGTAATGTTTGATTTTAATGTCAAATTCAAATGGATCGAGTTGGGCCTCATTATAGAATACAAATAGAAAATAAAGAAAACAATATTTGTGATAACCTTAATAGGCCCAACTCGTTTACGTTAAAAATGCCTTTTGTTGTTTTCTACCGACAAAATGAGATATTTTGTTAAACTTTCAGACATAAGAAGATTCCAAAAAAAAAAGACAAACTCCTCTCGGCGATTGTTCAAACGAATGAGTTCTTCCTCGATTCCAAACTGCATGATCTCCAGGTAAAACATTTAGAGGTTTATGTTTGTTCATCATTATAGATAGTCGATTGGAAGTATTTCTTACAAAATGTTTATTTGGTTTTTGATTTTGAAATGCATGTTGTGTCCGATAGCATAAACGGAATAGATCCGACTAAATTGTGGACGATCTAAGACTTTCAAAGGAAGATCTTGGTTACCTCGTTCGATTTGACCAAAAACGATGAAGATCGACGAACTCCCACAAAAGATCTTCATCAGATCCGTAAGGGTAAATTCAAAATCAAGTTTTTATATTATTTTTTTGCTTCTTCTTTTTCTTCCATTCACTGATGATTATGTTTAAAATTTTAATAGAAGATTAACTAAAATTTCGTCAATCATGTTTTTTTTGTTCTCTTTTGCATATAGGATTGGATTACCTATATTAATATTGCTGTGTGATGAAGACGTGGCTAAGACTATATTCTTCACAGGAATTATTACAACATGGACAACACAATTTGAAAGGTACGGATTACAAATATTAACACATTTGTTAAAACAATTAAAAATATTACAAATATAAACGGGAGTTAACAATACTGGTTAATATTCTATCGGTTTTAATTTGTTTTGAAGTTAGTAAATGGGAGTCCACTAACATGGATACAAAGGATAAAAACTTACCATTAAGCAATAAAGTCTGAGGTAAAAACTGCTCTCCGTGGTTTTGTTAATTATTATTAACCATTATTTGATATAGAATATTCTGTATTGTCTATTATTCATATTTTAGGATTATTTTAATTCAACATTAATAAATTTTTTCTTACTTTTGTAGCTTGCCATACTGGTAGAAGCTACATCTGGATATTGCGAAACTGCGCAAAATCTTTGGGGAGATATATATGACATTGGAGATTGTGAGCTACTAAAACTACTATGAGGTACTCTTGTTACATCCTTTATGAGCCCTGTCAAAAATAGATTGTTTTGACAATGTCTGTGTTTAAATGAATGTTTTGTTAAAATGGGTGATTTGTTTCTTTCTTTTCAGACACAACGTACTTTCAGAGAAAATTCAGATTCCAAATACAACAATCATAGAGATGTCATACTTCATTGGACAACAACATGATCTTAAAGTCAAAGATAAGTTACTTCCTCCAAATATTTTTTCCTTTTACATTTATATGTACTTTCCAGCCACTCTTGAAGGGTTTCACATCTTTCAAAGGGGTCACTTGCATTGCCGCAGACATTTTTTTTTGCTTGCTAATGTAGCTGTGAGTAAATGTGAGAAAGCTTAGGAATGATGTAGGTGTTTATATAGCAGTAGGTTAATCGATGGTTGTAAATGACTTTTTAAAAATATATTTACGATATTCTTAGTTCGATATAGGAAACGGTTAGACAATTGATCAAGCAAAATATTTAGAGATCGATATTGTTTGTGGTTGTTTACATATCTTAACAATATTTCCAATTCAGTTGGTTTAGATATTTTTTAAACACTACCGAATTAAATAGAACAAATATATGGATAGTTATTACATATGCTTGAGGTCCAAGCTAGTATTTTCGATTTCATTAAAGAGAAAATCGGTTGAGTAAATATTGGTAAAAATATTTAGTTGTTATACTGTTGGCGAAAATTTACATATCTTACCAATATTTACAATTTTGTTGCATCTAATATCTTTATTATATCTTTATGGAATAAATATGGAATTTATTATGGCATATACCATTTGAATCGAATTTTATTAATTATCCATGAGTTCTGAGTTTACAAATATTTAAAATATTAGATGTTGTAAATTGTTTTAGGGTTTAGGGGTTATAATTTCGTGGTTTAGGGATTAGGGAGACGAACAGTAAAAATAGTTTGAATCGAATTTTATTAATTATAAATAGTTTGAATCCAGTTTAAAATAAGTTTGAAGCGAGTTTAAAATATTAGATGTTGTAAATAGTTTTAGGGTTTAGGGATTATAAATTGCCAGGTTTAGGGGTTAGGGAGACGAACAAATGGACCATCTCAAAACTGAGACACTAAACATGTTGTTTTGTCATTCACCTAAATACCCACTAAGCTAAACAAATTGATCCATTTCAATATTAGGCCATTAGAAAATATAGCTAAAAGATGGTTTGGGCTTACTATTATCGTTGGGCCATTTAAAAACAGACAGACTAAAGATGTTATGTCATTCACGGGAATACCCTTTTTATCATGTGAAATGTAACGAAACATTAAAAAAGAAAGGGCATGTTTAGGTAAAAAGCACAATAGGATCCTGCTTTAATAGTATAGACTAGATTTTGACCCGCGCTTTCAAAGCGCGGATTTATTTTCCTTTATTTTTTTAAATTAAAAAATATTTAGTATAGTAAATGTCATATTTTCATATATTTATTTTTTTATAAAAGACTTAAGCTTTTTATATTTCTTTATCGTGTTTCATTTTAAATGAGTATAGGCCTGAGTACAATATCCGGACCCGAATAACCAACCCGAAACCGACCCGAAAATCAGGGTCCTGAACCCGATCTGACCCGGGTTAAATATCCGAATGAGTTCTAAATTGCTATATCCGAAGAACTGGTCTCGAACCTGACCCGAACCGAGAACCGAATGAGTACCCTAAAATATCCAAAATGTGAATATATATCTAAAATATATGTTATAGTTATATTTATAATTATTTTAATATTTTACATTAATATTATAAGTTAATTATAGTAGTTATTTTTGGTACTTTGAGTATTTTTGGATAAAATATGATAAGTTGAATAAAAGTTTACCCAAAAAAACTGTATAGAATGGATATTTTGGTTATTTTTGGTTACTTTTGAGTAATTTGGATACAAAATTTTGAACTGAATCTAATACTTTGGTTAGTTTGAGTATAAATAACCAAACCCGTTTTAGATACTTTGGTTATTTAGTTATTTTTCAGGTTCTTATGCATGAGAACCGAACCCACCCGGACCCGGAAAGATCCGACTCGAATCCGACCCGAAATTTTATAATACCCGAATAAGATTTAATTTCAAAACCCGAAAAATCCAATACCCGAAAGAACCGATCCATACCCGAATGGGTACCCGAACGTCCAGGTCTAATGAGTATTTATGTTTAGAAAATTAAACTTTATTTTTTAATGAATTAAGTTGGTATAACTCTGATAAATTAATTTTATTATGTGGTTAATTTTTTAAATAAAAATTTATATAATTTTAGTAAAGATTTATACTTTTCGATGAAAAAATTCAATTTTTTATGAATGCTTAAATTATATTAAAAAGAAAAAACATAATAATTAAGTGATTAATTTTTTTTCACTACAAAAAATATTAAGAATGGTTGAAAATAAATTATTTGAACTTGGAAAAAAAAATAAGAATTGGATCTGATTTCTTAATCGGCCCAAATGGCCCAAAAGAGATCTGATGTGAGCAGTGGGCTGAATCAAAAAGAAAGACCCAATATAGATGTGTTATTGATATTACTTGATTGTCATTAATGAAATGTGCAATGTTAATAAAGAAAAGGGTAATTTTAGTAAAAAGACCAATAGGATCCTGCTTTAATAGTATAGATATATTCCTTATTCCACGAAGATAGATATTTTTTATTCTTAAAAATATTTTTACCTACATTTGCGTAACCTAATTCAGCTGTACCACTTGCCTATTATAAATATAGGATCAATTAACGGCGATCTTTATCAAACCTAGGAATACAAAAAGAAATGGCGATGAATAACTTGCGGCTAATTTTTTTGAACGATGTCAAACCACGCAAGACTTCATGTCGCATCCAATTGTTAAACGCATCCAAGAACAAAAAACGATTACCCGATGAAGATCGTAGAGGAACGAGTCGGCCGCTTTCTCTTTTGTTCACTGAATCGCCATCGGAGAAGCGTTTCTTTTGTTTTTTATTTTATTTTCGATATGTCTAAAACAAGAAAAAATGGAAGCATATGTTGTCGGTAGATATTGTTGTGACGGATGGGGCTTGGGCCGAAATTTAACTTTGTAATTTGTTAAGATTAAAGCCCATTTGGCTTAACCAAATATAAAAAAACAAATATTTTTGGAAAACCCCATTCTTTTAAAACACATTTAAAATCTATATGAAATAAATTACAATTTAAAAACTTAGTTATAAATTTGTAATCATATGTCTCAACCATAATTTTAATTTAGATTTATAATATATTGACTATATTTTTAAAAACCCATATGTTTTTAAGAACTACAGTTAAATCCATTTTATATACTTGGTTTCTTTTTTTACCTTGATAGTTATTAAAACACACACACACACACACACACGATGCTAGGAGTTTTAAAGCTCCTAAAACAAATGTTGTAATATGAGTGAAATGTCGAACCAATTCCAAGGGATTCAAAGCACCAAGAATGCAAGTACTTCCTTAATCTAAGTGCAATCGATGATTTGATGATTTCTAGAACCTAAAATGCAATAACTAAACAATAAAAACAGTAAATCAATGAACTTTCTTTTATGAGAAAGGATAACTCATGGGTATAGGAATTTAGACCTTGGGTGATCAAGCTTCGAACTAAGGATGTCAACAATCAATAAAACTAATCAACCTTAAGCTTAGACACAATCTTAAACAAACTCTATGTCTAGATGAATGCTCATTTGCTAACATATTTCAGACATCAAATGTCTTTGGCTGAATAATATAGAAGCAATCATTAACAACAAGTCTATTGGCTATCTTAACACCCTTAACAACAAATGTCTTTGGTAAAGTGTGTTAAGAGCTTAGGAGAGTTGACTCAGACATATCATCGAACACCTTGTGGGTGGGAGATGTCTAAAGATCAACTTTTGAGAGGCCAACTCAACAGATGCATTACGAATACTCTCCTAGGCAAGGAATAAGGTATGATTTAGACTAAGACATCCTAGAACTAACTTAATCACCCTAAATCTTCCTAACCCATGAATTCAATGGTGGATTACTCACTAAGGTTCATGATCATTCTTAAACCCATATTGAGTTTCAGATTGATCATAAACAGAGATAAAATAACAGAAAATAACAAGAAATAAAATAAGAACAAGAGAATCAATGATCCAAAAGATGAAATCTCCAATAGTTTTGATGTTTACCAAGTAACAAAAAGACAGCTTAGCCTCTGGTGGCTTACACAATACTTAAACTTAGGTTTTAGAACAGAAAAACGTGCATACAAATGACTAAAATGCCCCTGAGAAATGTTTAACTTCGAGATGGAGCGGGTGTGGAGCGACCAGGCGGGGTCGCTCCGGGTGGCCGCTGCAGATGAGACGAGCGAGCTGGTCTTCTCGCTGCGCCGAGGCTGCTCCAGTTGATGATTTACAGCGACCAGGATGGGCCGCTGGGACGGGTCGCTCCGGAGAAGACGAGCGAGCAGCACGGGCCGCTGAGGTGAAGCCGCTCCAGGCTGGCGAAGTCGCAGCGGGTGGTGGGAGTCGCTGGGGTGAGGCCACTCCAGGTAATGAGGTCGCAGCGGGTGACGGGACCCACTGGGGTGAGGCCGCTGTGGCTTTGGTCGTCTCTAGGTCAGTCCTTTTGCCTCTTTTGAGTCCCCAATGCATCCCAAATGCTCCATATGGTACTCCAACACCTGACAAAGACTTATGTATGCAAAATGCAACCTAAACATGCCTAAATCCTATTCTAGATGATCAAAATGCATGTGAATATGAAGATAAAACAATGGAAATATGCAAGACATCAACTCCCCCAAACTTGTCCTTTACTTGTCCTCAAGTGAACTTTCTAGGACTCATAGAGGAAGAGGTTTGAAAGTGGGAGCTCATAGCCAAGAGAAACACACAAGCACTCATTTCAACATAAGAATTTAGCACAAGCACACTCTCCTTTATTATCCTCTAGCTTCTCTAGGCCTATCTTAACTCAACATTATTCATTCACACATTCAGTTCAGCCAACTCTCACATTCATTAAGCAATACAACAAGTGAGCTCTATGCAAATGGTCAATTGGTCCAAGTCATTTAGGTAAGGGAAGGCTTTTGTTCTAGTGATCAAGGGGGTTCAAAACTCATTATCTTCAAGGTGGTTCACTCTCAAAACAAGTAGCCTTGACATTGCACATAATATATCTAAGAAAGGGATCAACTAATGCATACAATGCTCAATCTTCATTGTCTACCCTTTTTCAAATATACAAGTGACACAATTATTCCCAAAGTTACACCCCACTCACATCTCTCACCCAAAAATTCCAAGAACATAACCACAAACTCTTCAATCAAGGGAAATATCTAAACTCTTAAAACATAACCTCTTAGCTCATTCACACTTTGCTAGCCCCCTTTCTTTATTCTCTTTTTTTTTTTGCTGTTTTTTTTTTCTGGGGCCAAGACCTTCACAATCTGAGCTAGAGGTTTTATTCAATTCCCAAAGAGACAATTAAGCACAAGAGTTCAATCATTTTCTTTCAACCTTCAATTTCCCAAGTCAAACTTCACAACCCTCCCCCCCCCCCCCCCACCTATAGCTAGACAATAGTGTATCCAATCTAGCAAAAATGAAGACTGAGCATTGTCGTTCCCAATACTCTCAAGATTATGCACATGCAAGACTTTCCGAAAAATTCCTCACTCAACAATCAATGAAGGCTTAAAAGGAGGAGAGGGTTTTAGGGAGTGGACTGCCACTAGAGATTGTCAAAAAGATAGGCATAAAAGACGCGACAACTCTAGTGTGTATATCCATGACTCAGCACACAAGGGACCATTAGCAAGAAATTAAGTTCATTCAGTTCATTCAAGGTTGAAGTTGGCTTAAGAGATTGAGTTTCAGGGAGAGTTTTCAAGGCTCGAAGCTTACAAGGTTTTCAAGAGAGGCGCAAGAACTAAACGAGGCTAGACAGTGCTCTCTACAAGGCATTTTAAATCATTGCTCCCAATGCAAATGAATGCAACCTATATGCTCTAGACTCTCCTAAAAGTGCAAATGATGCAAACTAGATGATTCTTTTTTTTTTAATTTTTTTCAAATTGTTTTTGGACTTTTCTATGCAAATAGGTATGTGAAATGCAAGACTCAATGCAAGACCATCAAAGCAAACATGGTTAAATACTTGGTACCTCCCCCAAACTTAAGTCACACAGTCTCTGTGTTATTAAGCTGAGAGAGATACCGAAAATAAATCCTAAAAAACAAAGAAAAGCTAGTATTACAACAGAAGGTTACGGAGTACCTCCTATGGGTAGCGAGTAGAGGCAGATGCCTCTACTCATCGGTGTCAGGTGGGAACGTGGTGTAGTAGCCACCTGGCATGGTGCTGTGCTCCTCGAATCGTGGCTGGCTAGAGATCTCTTCGATCTCGATCTCCTCCTTAGAATCAGCAAGGGAGGGTGATTTGTTGCCCGAGGAAGAGGGGAGGATGGGTGGGTTTCTCCAGCGACGCTGTTGCTGCCTTTCGGTGAGAGGGAAGCCAAGGGCTGAAGGGTTTGGTGGAGGCTGGGGTACTGGGTTGTCTGGGAACTCAAAGTCCGCTCTGCTACATCCCGCAATACCTCCCCTAGTCAAGACATCAGCTATCTTTCTCAAGATCTTGGATGTTGACTTCGCTTTCCGCTTCGCAGCCTTGCTCATTTCCTTGCACTTCTTCTTGAGCTTCTCAATCGTCCTATCCTGAGCCTTGTTCCATCTCTGGAGCCTACTGATATGATCGTGGGCGTCGCGAAGGGCACCAGGGGGAAGGGTTCCGGAATATGGTGTGAATGTGTAGCGACGCTGCCCATAGACTGGCTCTACATCCTCATCTTCCACTGTATCAGCTTCTGGCATAGCTCTCCCAATATTCTCTTCTGCTTCCGTGCAAGGGCCGATGGGGTCAAGGGACCCATGCTCACCAAGGAAAGCACCCGTAGGAATGATGAAGCTGACACCGCAGGGCCCAGTTAGGTTTGTCAGCTCTCTGTTTGGGAGGACCACCTCGGCCTTTTTGCCCCCGATCTTGTAGTGGTAGACGTAGTCACCCTTGTATCTCCCACTAAAGTAAGTGGCTTGCCTCAAGTAAGGAGCATCCAAGAAGATCGGTGCTGTCGCGTCATTTCCCAACGAGATACCCTTGAACTCAAGCAATGGTGTGATCAAACTTCCAATCCCAATCTTTGGTGAGGAGTCACTGGTGGTCCAAGCCCAATCTCTGTAGTGCCGAAGACGTCCCACAAAGAACCTGACCCGTCCAACCTCTGAGTAGAGCTCCATGGAGAAAGGGAGCTGCATGTGTGTGGCGTAGGGCTTAATGGCTGGGAAGAAGAGGTACATGTCTTCATCAGTGATGGTGTCAACTTCCTTTCGTGGGTTGAAGATATGGACCAGTAGCCTGTGTAGATAACGCACTGAGGGATGCCTGATATGAGAGTTCTTGTCTTTTCCAGTAGAGCGTTCGTTACCACTGATCAGCTTCCAAAGCTTTTGGGGGAGGTCGTCGGTTTTTTCAGGAAAAGAGTATTGCAAATCTGGAAAACCCATCACTCGCTCGATGTCCTTGAAGCTCATGGTGTAGCTTCTCCCATGCACTGTGAATGCGATCTTTCCCCATCCTTCCCTTGCGTGCTTAGTTTTGTGAACAGTGACGAAGAGGGAGGAGAGGAACTGGCATGAGACATCTTTGTAGAGAGGATATGCCATGGTGTGAAGCTTGGGCATCTTCAAACGAACCAGCATTGCCTCGATATCAGCTTCAAGACCCAGCTGTCGCAGCAACTGAACATCTGCAAACCTCGTTGGCATCCAAGTCATCTCATTCTTCAGAACGTCATAGAGTTGCTCAACAGTTGGCTTCTTTTCTCTATCCCTTTCAACCACAGCTCCTTTTCCCTTAGACATTTTGGCTTTCTTTGGTGGAGCAGACTCATCTGCAATTTCAGAGTCGCTCTCTTCAATCTCAGGAACTGCTACACTCTTTCCCGCTCTCTTCTCCGCTGCCAACTTTTTCTTTTCAGCTGCCGCTGCTTGCCTCTGTGTCAACTGTGTTCCAGAGCCAGATGCGGGTGCTTTCCCTCGAGCGGCTTGCTCCTTAATCTCCTTTGCCGTCTTGATTGTCTTGGTCATTGTACCTGAACACAAGACAAACTTGGAGAGGAGTAAATTGAATGAAGCAAGAATCACACTTTTCAAAATCCCAAGAGATGAAAGTTAGGATGAACAAAGTGATTCTAGAGTCAAAAGAGTTTCAGTTCAAACTTCTAAACAATTTATCAAGCAAACCCAACCACAAACACACTCAATTAGGACCCAATTCGAAAATCCCAAAATCCATGAACCCTAATTTGCAAAAGTTCAATTTCAACTCAATTTCACCATGGAATCAACAACCCAACTTAATATATAAGCTTTCCCTAGTCTATTTTACCACAATCAAGCAAGAAAAAGCCCAAATTTTGATTTTGAAAATCTAGGGTTCATGGACTTACGAAATTGGTTTCAAGAACACAATACCTTGCTTTGGATGGATGGAAAAGGTGAATAGGTGTGGGGAATTAGATTACAGGGGCGAAAGCTTGGATTTGAGTGAAAGAATGAAGTGATTTGGTGAAGGATTGAGTGAGATATGGGGTTTGGAGTGGTGAGAGTTTGTGAGTTGTGGTGGGGATGAGAGTGAGGGAGAAGATGTCGTGGGGGAGGGTTGGGTAGGTCTAGGGTCGGGTTGGTCCGGTTAGGGTGGGTAGGATCGGTTCAATTGGAGTGAACCGGGATTAAAAT
Organism: Raphanus sativus; assembly: GCF_000801105.2. Classification (NCBI taxonomy): domain Eukaryota; kingdom Viridiplantae; phylum Streptophyta; class Magnoliopsida; order Brassicales; family Brassicaceae; genus Raphanus; species Raphanus sativus. Next base: position 11,916 of record NW_026618030.1, read on the forward strand.
TAGAAAACTTACCTTAACCGGGAGGCAGAGCGACTGGGAGACCCGCTGGTGTGAGGTCGCTGCGAAAATAACGAGCGACCGGTGGGAGTCGCTGGGAGTGAGGCGCTGCGAGCTGGAGCGGCCTGTGCTACCCGATGCCGCCTGGTCGCTCTGCACCTGCAACACTGTTCATGGCTTTTTTTTTTGATGAAATCAAGATAAAAATATTGAAAACAAGAATAGAAATGCAATATGTGCAAGGATAGGCATGGGACTTCCTCCCAAGTGAGCTTGTTTTAAGTCTCTAGCTTGACTTTACCTCCTTTGGGGTTAGGCCGGGGTGGGATCAGAAAGTGGAGTTGAGACTCCATCTTCCTTTGGTGCTGTGGCCATGTAGAGCTTAACTCTTTGCCCGTTGACTGTGAAGTCTCTTCCATCAGTACCCCACAAAACAATAGCCCCATAAGGTCTGATCTCCTTGACCTTTAATGGACCGGACCACCTTGACTTGAGCTTTCCTGGTAATAACTTCAGCCTAGAGTTGTAAAGAAGAACTTGGTCTCCTTCCTTGAACTCTCTTTTCAGAATGCTCTTGTCATGGAAAGCCTTGGTCTTTTCCTTGTAGATCATTGAATTCTCAAAAGCATCCATCCTTATCTCATCAAGTTCATGGAGTTGAAAAAGTCTCCTTTCCTTGGCACTCTTGATGTCAAAGTTCAGCAACTTCACTGCCCATAGTGCCTTGTACTCAAGCTCCACTGGCAAATGACAAGACTTCCCATACACAAGGTTGAAAGGTGTGGTTCCCAAAGGTGTCTTGTAAGCTGTCCTATAAGCCCAAAGTGCATCATCAAGTTTAGTAGACCAATCCTTCCTTGTAATCCCCACAATCTTCTCCAAAATAGACTTGATCTCTCTGTTAGAAACCTCAACCTGACCACTTGTCTGAGGATGGTAAGGAGTTGCTACCTTGTGCTTCACACCTTTCTTCTTGAGAAGTCCTTCAATCAGTTTGCTCCATCACTGATCACAACCCTTGGGACTCCAAACCTTGGAAAGATGACACTCTTGAACATCTTGGTTACCACCTTACCATCATTGGTGGGACTTTCTATGGCTTCCACCCATTTTGAAACATAATCAACAGCCACAAGGATGTATTTGTTGCCATGAGATGATGGGAATGGTCCCATGAAGTCAATACCCCACACGTCAAACACTTCAACTTCAAGGATAGGATTCTGAGGCATCTCATTCCTCTTGGTAATGTTTCCTCTTCTTTGGCATGAATCACACCTCAAAACAAAATCTTGTGTATCCTTGATCATGTGTGGCCACCAGAATCCTGCTTGTAGCACTTTTGCAACAGTCTTGAAGGTGGCAAAGTGACCTCCATAAGATGATCCATGACAGTGTGTAAGGATCCCTTCAACTTCTTCATTGGCAACCACTCTTCTGTAGAGCTGATCCTTGCAGAGAATGTAGAGGTAAGGCTCGTCCCAATAGTATCTCTTCACATCCTTGAAGAACTTCTTCTTGGCATAGCCCACAAGATTCAAAGGTTCTTTTCCTGTGGCTAAGTAGTTCACCAAATCAGCATACCAAGGTTCCTTCTCTTCAGTAGCTTTAACCTCTTCAAGCTTTCTACCAGTCTCACAAGCTGCCATCACTGCTCCAATAGCCATGATCTGCTCTTCTGGAAGTCCCTCATCAATAGGAACGCCACATTCTATTTTCAGTCTAGACAAGTGATCAGCTACACCATTTTCAACTCTAAGCTTGTCTCTAATCTCCAAATCAAACTCTTGGAGCAAAAGGATCCATCTCAAAAGCCTCGGTTTTGCATCTTTCTTGGCCAAAAGGTGTCTCAAAGCTGCATGATCTGTGTAGACAATGACTTTAGACCCCACCAAATAGCTCCTGAACTTCTCAAATGCAAATACAATGGCTAGCATCTCCTTCTCAGTTGTGGCATACTTCATCTGAGCATCATTCAAGGTTTGGCTCGCATAGTAGATCACATGAGTCTTGCCATCTTTCTTCTGGCCCAAAACAGCTCCCACAGCATAGTCACTAGCATCACACATGATCTCAAAGGGTAGACTCCAATCTGGTGGCTGGACAATGGGAGCATTTACAAGCTCATTCTTCAACTTCTTGAAAGCTTCTAGACATTCCTTACCAAAGAGAAAGATCTCTTCCTTGCATAACAGTATAGTGAGTGGCCTGGCGATCTTGGAGAAGTCCTGAATGAACCTTCTATAGAAACCAGCATGCCCC
>NW_026618031.1:0-14153 GCF_000801105.2 Raphanus sativus
TTCATCCTGGTTGATAAGAATCATGAAGATATTGCCATATGTCCGAACAGGCTAATCTGGAATCATCTGGATTAGAAAGTGGATATCTTCTTACTCACAACTCCTATGAGATTTATTCAACTTCCTTGGTGGTTATTCTCCACTGATTAGTGGTTCCAAATAAGCTTCTTAGATCGTGGTTATTCCTGGTTTGATAAGAAATCATGAAGATAATGCATATGTCGAACAGGCTAATCTGAATCATCTGGGATAGAAGGTGGATATCTTCTTGCTCACAACACCTATGAGATTTATTCAACTTCCTGGTTATTTTCCACTGATTAGTGGTTCCAAATAAAAGCTTCTTAGATCGTGGTTCATCCTGGTTTGATAAGAATCATGAAGATATTGCCATATGTCCGAAACAGGCTAATCTGGAATATCTGTGGATAGAAAGTGGGATATCTTCTTACTCACAACTCCTATGAGATTTATTCAACTTCCTGGTTATTCTCCACTGATTAGTGTTCCAAATAAAGCTTCTTGATCGTGGTTCATCCTGGTTTGATAATCATGAAGATAATGGCATATGTCCGAACAGGCTATCTGGAATCATCTGGATAGAAAGTGGGATATCTTCTTCTCACAACACTTATGAGATTTATTCAACTTCCTGGTTATTCTCCACTGATTAGTGGTTCCAAATAAGCTTCTTAGATATTGGTTCATCCTGGTTTGATAAGAATCATGAAGATATTGCCATATGTCCGAACAGGCTAATCTGGAATCATCTGGATAGAAAGTGGGATATCTTCTTACTCACAACTCCTATGAGATTTATTCAACTTCCTGGTTATTCTCCACTGATTAGTGGTTCCAAATAAAGCTCTTAGATTATGGTTCATCCTGGTTTGATTAGAATCATGAAGATATTGCCATATGTCCGAACAGGCTAATCTGGAATCATCTGGATAGAAGGTGGGATATCTTCTACTCAAAACTCCTTATGAGATTTATTCAACTTCCTGGTTATTCTCCACTGATTAGTGGTTCCAAAAGCTTCTTAGATCGTGGTTCATCCTGGTTTGATAAGAATCATGAAGATAATGGCATATGTCCGAACAGGCTAATCTGGAATCATCTGGATAGAAGGTGGATATTCTTCTTGCTCACAAACTTATGAGATTTATTCAACTTCCTGGTTATTCTCCACTGATTAGTGGTTCCAAATAAAGCTTCTTAGATCGTGGTTCATCCTGGTTTGATAAGAATCATGAAATATTGGCATATGTCCGAACAGGCTAATCTGGGATCATCTGGATAGAAGGTGGGATATCTTCTTGCTCACAACTTATGAGATTTATTCAACTTCCTGGTTATTCTCCACTGATTAGTGGTTCCAAATAAAGCTTCTTAGATCGTGGTTCATCCTGGTTTGATAAGAATCATGAAGATATTGCCATATGTCCGAACAGGCTAATCTGGAATCATCTGGATAGAAGTGGGATATCTTCTTTACTCACAACTCCTATGAGATTTATTCAACTTCCTGGTTATTTCCACTGATTAGTGGTTTCCCAATAAAGCTTCTTAGATATTGGTTCATCCTGGTTGATAAGAATCATGAAGATATTGGCATATGTCCGAACAGGCTAATCTGGAATCATCTGGATAGAAAGTGGGATATCTTCTTACTCACAACTCCTATGAGATTTATTCAACTTCCTGGTTATTCTCCACTGATTAGTGGTTCCAAATAAAGCTTCTTAGATCGTGGTTCATCCTGGTTTTGATAAGAATCATGAAGATAATGGCATATGTGTCCGAACAGGCTAATCTGGAATCATCTGGATAGAAGGTGGGATATCTTCTTGCTCACAACACTTATGAGATTTATTCAACTTCCTGGTTATTCTCCACTGATTAGTGGTTCCAAATAAAGCTTCTTAGATCGTGGTTCATCCTGGTTTGATAAGAATCATGAAGATATTGCCATATGTCCGAACAGGCTAATCTGGAATCATCTGGATAGAAAGTGGGATATCTTCTTACTCACAACTCCTATGAAATTTATTCAACTTCCTGGTTATTCTCCACTGATTAGTTGGTTCCAAATAAAGCTTCTTAGATCGTGGTTCATCCTGGTTTGATAAGAATCATGAAGATATGGCATATGTCCGAACAGGCTAATCTGGATCATCTGGATAGAAAGTGGGATATCTTCTTACTCACAACTCCTTTGAGATTTATTCAACTTCCTGGTTATTTCCACTGATTAGTGGTTCCCATAAAGCTTCTTAGATTGGTTCATCCTGGTTTGATAAGAATCATGAAGATATTGCCATATGTCCGAACAGGCTAATCTGGAATCATCTGGATAGAAGTGGGATATCTTCTTACTCACAACTCCTATGAGATTTATTCAACTTCCTGGTTATTCTCCACTGATTAGTGGTTCCAAATAAAGCTTCTTAGATCGTGGTTCATCCTGGTTTGATAAGAATCATGAAGATAATGGCATATGTCCGAACAGGCTAATCTGGAATCATCTGGATAGAAGTGGGATATCTTCTTACTCACAACACTTATGAGATTTATTCAACTTCCTGGTTATTCTCCACTGATTAGTGGTTCCAAATAAAGCTTCTTAGATCGTGGTTCATCCTGGTTTATAAGAATCATGAAGATAATGCCATATGTCCGAACAGGCTAATCTGGAATCATCTGGATAGAAAGTGTGGGATATCTTCTTTTCTCACAACTCCTATGAGATTTATTCAACTTCCTGGTTATTCTCCACTGATTAGTGGTTCCAAATAAAGCTTCTTAGATCGTGGTTCATCCTGGTTTGATAAGAATCATGAAGATAATGGCATATGTCCACAGGCTAATCTGGAATCATCTGGATAGAAAGTGGGATATCTTCTTTCTCACCAAACTCCTATGAGATTTATTCAACTTCCTGGTTATTCTCCACTGATTAGTGGTTCCAATAAGCTTCTTAGATATGGTTCATCCTGGTTTGATAAGAATCATGAAGATATTGCCATATGTCCGAACAGGCTAATCTGGAATCTGGATAGAAAGTGGGATATCTTCTTACTCACAACTCCTATGAGATTTATTCAACTTCCTGGTTATTCTCCACTGATTAGTGGTTCCATAAAGCTTCTTAGATATTGGTTCATCCTGGTTGATAAGAATCATGAAGATATTGCCATATGTCCGAACAGGCTAATCTGGAATCATCTGGATAGAAAGTGGGATATCTTCTTACTCACAACTCCTATGAGATTTATTCAACTTCCTGGTTATTCTCCACTGATTAGTGGTTCCAAATAAAGCTTCTTAGATCGTGGTTCATCCTGGTTTGATAAGAATCATGAAGATAATGGCATATGTCCGAACAGGCTAATCTGGAATCATCTGGATAGAAGGTGGGATATCTTCTTACTCACAACTCCTATGAGATTTATTCAACTTCCTGGTTATTCTCCACTGATTAGTGGTTCCAAATAAAGCTTCTTAGATCGTGGTTCATCCTGGTTTGATAAGAATCATGAAGATATTTGCATATGTCCGAACAGGCTAATCTGGAATCATCTGGATAGAAGTGGGATATCTTCTTCCTCACAACTCCTATGAGATTTATTCAACTTCCTGGTTATTCTCCACTGATTAGGGTTCCAAATAAAGCTTCTTAGATCGTGGTTCATCCTGGTTTGATAAGAATCATGAAGATATGCATATGTCCGAACAGGCTAATCTGGAATCATCTGGATAGAAAGTGGGATATCTTCTTATCACAACTCCTATGAGATTTATTCAACTTCCTGGTTATTCTCCACTGATTAGTGGTTCCCAATAAAGCTTCTTAGATATTGGTTCATCCTGGTTTGATAAGAATCATGAAGATATTGCCATATGTCCGAACAGGCTAATCTGGAATCATCTGGATAGAAAGTGGGATATCTTCTTACTCACAACTCCTATGAGATTTATTCAACTTCCTGGTTATTCTCCACTGATTAGTGGTTCCAAATAAAGCTTCTTAGATCGTGGTTCATCCTGGTTTGATAAGAATCATGAAGATAATGGCATATGTCCGAACAGGCTAATCTGGAATCATCTGGATAGAAGGTGGGATATCTTCTTGCTCACAACACTATGAGATTTATTCAACTTCCTGGTTATTCTCCACTGATTAGTGGTTCCAAATAAAGCTTCTTAGATCGTGGTTCATCCTGGTTTGATAAGAATCATGAAGATAATGGCATATGTCCGAACAGGCTAATCTGGAATCATCTGGATAGAAAGTGGGATATCTTCTTACTCACAACTCCTATGAGATTTATTCAACTTCCTGGTTATTCTCCACTGATTAGTGGTTCCAAATAAAGCTTCTTAGATCGTGGTTCATCCTGGGTTTGATAAGAATCATGAAGATATGGCATATGCCGAACAGGCTAATCTGGAATCATCTGGATAGAAAGTGGGATATCTTCTTACTCACAACTCCTATGAGATTTATTCAACTTCCTGGTTATTCTCACTGATTAGTGGTTCCAATAAAGCTTCTTAGATATTGGTTCATCCTGGTTTGATAAGAATCATGAAGATATTGCCATATGTCCGAACAGGCTAATCTGGATCATCTGGATAGAAAGTGGGATATCTTCTTACTCACAACTCCTATGAGATTTATTCAACTTCCTGGTTATTCTCCACTGATTAGTGGTTCCAATAAAGCTTCTTAGATCGTGGTTCATCCTGGTTTGATAAGAATCATGAAGATAATGCATATGTCCGAACAGCTAATCTGGAATCATCTGGATAGAAGTGGGATATCTTCTTTCTCACACTCCTATGAGATTTATTCAACTTCCTGGTTATTCTCCACTGATTAGTGGTTCCAAATAAAGCTTCTTAGATCGTGGTTCATCCTGGTTTGATAAGAATCATGAAGATAATGGCATATGTCCGAACAGGCTAATCTGGAATCATCTGGATAGAAAGTGGGATATCTTCTTACTCACAACTCCTATGAGATTTATTCAACTTCCTGGTTATTCTCCACTGATTAGTGGGTTCCAATAAAGCTTCTTAGATCGTGGTTCATCCTGGTTTGATAAGAATCATGAAGATATTGCCATATGTCCGAACAGGCTAATCTGGAATCATCTGGATAGAAAGTGGGATATCTTCTTACTCACAACTCCTTATGAGATTTATTCAACTTCCTGGTTATTCTCCACTGATTAGTGGTTCCCAATAAAGCTTCTTAGTATTGGTTCATCCTGGTTTGATAAGAATCTGAAGATATTTGCCATATTGTTTGTTGGGGTCAAAATCGGTCAAGACGAAATCGATGTCCGAAAATCTCGGAAAAAATATGAAAGATGTAAAAGCAACCTCGAGAGACTAATTGTTAATCGAGAAACCTTAAGAAAAATTAAGTTCGAGATTCATCGTCTCGAAATCAACTGCTAGAAACATTTTCTACACAAGGAAAAAACCTACGGAAAACTAAAAACGCAAAGAACACGAACGCGCCGAAGGAACCGAGCAGCCAACACCGGACGTGGCCGTGGCCGCCGGGCGGCTAGCCCCGTGCTGGCCGTGGCCGCCGGCGGCTAGCGCCCGTGCTGGCCGTGGCCGCCGGCGGCTAGCCCCGTGCTGGCCGTGGCCGGGCGGCTAGCCCCGTGCTGGCCGTGGCCGCCGGCGGCTAGCGCCCGTGCTGGCCGTGGCCGCCGGGCGGCTAGCCCCGTGCTGGCCGTGGCCGCCGGCGGCTAGCGCCCGTGCTGGCCGTGGCCGCCGGGCGGCTAGCCCCGTGCTGGCCGTGGCCGCCGGCGGCTAGCGCCCGTGCTGGCCGTGGTCGCCGGGCGGCTAGCCCCGTGCTCGCTCGGGTCGTCGGACGGCTAGTCTTCGTGCATAAGTTCCAAGCCTCCGGGTCGCCAGAAATCCGTGTTTCACGACTTTCCGAGTCCTTATAAATAAAACTCCTTTTTCTGTTCCGGGATTTCTGAAAACCCCTAAGACGTCAACGGATAGGAAGACTTCGTATAAAACGGTGATGGTTATCGTACAACACCATTCACCTCAGCAATGGATCGAAGATCTTCCGAAAGACTCGACATCCAAGTAGGAGCATCCTTTCAGAGAAATCGTAGAAAAACAGCGGAAGCCCGGAATGCGGCCCGAAAGGGACCAACTCCGATCGGACGACCAGTTTACGATTTTCTAAAGGGATAGATGCGACGGTTTACAATTATCTTCGCATGACAAGATAAATGATAAACTTCCGAAAAGATAAATGTCAACTTTCCGAAAAGATAAATGTCAACTTTCCCGATAAACACGAAAGCCGACGAAAATGGAAAAAGTCCAGCCCACGGCAGACTCAGCCCACCAAGGATAGACCGTCATATGGGAGTATATAAGCAATGCTAGGAGCAGAGGAAGGGGGATCCGAAATCAGAAGAAAGAAACCACCCCAGAGCAATTTAGAACTTAGGCGCTTATTTCCTTTTTTAGCGAGCTGCGACTCAACTAGGTTAGATCTAGGTTCTAAGACTAGCGACGATCGACAGCTCTCGTGGCCGAGATCTCGACCTGTTGTCCAAACGTTCTCCGCAGATTCGGAAATAAGATTCTTTCTTTTTGCTCTATTATTTTACGCATTTATTCTCAAATTAGACTTGTTTTAACTTTGTCGTGCGTGGCCCAGCAGATAGCCGGGATCCTCGGGGAAAACTAGGTCAACTTAGTTTTCCTACGTTTTAACTTAACTAAAATCGACAGTGCGAATTTCGGTTCCCACAGTTTGGCGCTAGAAGGAGGGGGATTCACGGCTTTATCTTTCTCGCAACTACGCACGCCCAGTTAAGCATGTCTGTTGACGCGGAAAAAGACAAGCAAACACACGACGGACCAGCCGTCGATGTCAACGCTGAGAAGACTCCTGACGGAAACGTATCGACGGTCACTGCCGAGGCAAACACCGCGATGCTGGACCAGATGAAGGAACTGTTCGCCACCGCCCAGAAACGGTCGGAAGAACAGGAGAAACTAATGGCTTCACTCGCTAAACAGGTCAATACCTTAACAGCGAAAAGCAAACTCCCGCGCGGATCCACCAAGGTGAGGCGTGTCAGGAGGCTGGACTTCGGACCTTCCGAAGACCAAGAAAAAGATGCCCCGAGAAAATCCCCGGAACTCGTCCCTGACGATACCACTCCGACGGGGCAGAAGAAAACGACGGGCAACCTTCCACCTCCCGCAAGGGACAACGAAGGAGACGACGTCGAAAGAATCAATCTGGATGTCAGCGATCAATCGGATCCGTCCGACGAAGACGCCGACATCCACCACCGAAGGACCCGAAGTCAGTCAGCTCGACTGGCGGCAGCCTTCGAAAAACCCATGACAGAAGAGGAAGAAGACCTCTACTGGTCAGAGCAAGAAAGGCTGGCTGAGGACCAGACTCGGGCCTATCGCCGCCAGCGTAGACAGAAGAGCGCAAACGGCACCAGCGAGATTCACGATCTGCGTGAGTACATCGCCAAAACTGCAGCCGAGGTGAAAGCGGTAAAATCGCAGATTCACCACGCGACCAGCACTGCCCCCGAGATCGACCTGCTCCTCGAGGAGTCGAGAAAAACCCCGTTCACCTCTCGAATCACGGAGGCGCGAGTCTCGGATCCTGGGAAAATAAAGCTTCCCACCTACGATGGAACCACAGATCCAAAGGCACATCTGCAGTCTTTCCAGATTGCAATGGCAAGGTCTAAACTTCCGGAGCGGGAAAAGGATGTCGGCTGCTGTCTCCTGTTCGTCGAGAACCTCAGAGGTGCTGCGCTCGAATGGTTCTCACACTTGAAAAGAAACTCCATCGGAAGTTTCCGCCAGCTTGCTTCAGCTTTTCTGAAGCAATTCTCCATGTTCATGGACAGGGAAACTTCCGACGTGGACCTTTGGAGCCTAATTCAAAAGGAAGACGAACCGCTCCGCGACTACATAAAGAGGTTCAAACTCGTGATGTCCAGGGTAACAGGCCTCAGCGATAGAGTCGCCATCGACGCCCTGAGGAAGAACCTCTGGTACAAATCGAAGTTCCGAAAGTGGATTTCTCTGGAAAGGCCACGCACCATCCAAGATACCCTCCACAAGGCAACGGATTTCATCATCATGGAAGAAGAGATGAAAATCCTAGCGCAAAAGCATGGACCGCCGAAAGCGTCCGGCAAGAAGAAAACCTCTCGTAACGACAAGTACGTCCATCACGAGGGGGAAGACGTCCAAGGCGAACATAATTACGCCGTTAATTCCGAGCAAGGAAGGACCTCCGGAAACACCTGGACGCGGAACTCGTACAAGGACAATTCCAGCTGCGAGTTCCATCAGACGAGAGGTCACTCCACCGCCAACTGCAAAGTCCTCGGCGCTAGACTCATTATGAAGCTGCTCGACGGCAAACTAGCAACGGTCAAGAGCATGAAAGACCTGATCCTAGATTCTGACCGTCCGCCGAGGACCGACGGAGCCAATCCCAATAACGCTCCTGGAACTCAATCGGGCGAAAAACGCGAACGGAGACAAGACGGCGAAGGAAACAACAACAACCGCCAAAGGATCAACATGGTCATCGGAGGATCGCATTTTTACCAGGACTCTGTGTCGTCGATCAAAGCCTACGGACGGAAGGCCGAGACAAGCCCCGGATGGTGTCCGGAGGACGACGTTCCCAGTCACGCAATCACCTTCGAGGAACAGGATACGACCGGACTCGATAAACCCCACTACGATCCTCTGGTCATCGACTTGGTGATTCAAGATCTCGAAGTCGGCCGCATCCTCATCGACACAGGAAGCACGGTCAATATCATGTTCCGCGACACTCTGCAGAGGATGAACATACCCCTCGGAGAAGTCATCCCAGAGCCAAGACCACTAACTGGATTCTCGGGCGTCACATCCATGACCCTCGGAAAAATCAGACTCCCGGTCATGGCTAAAGAAGTCACGAAGATCGTCGAATTCGCGGTAGTGGATAACCCGGCTATCTATAACGCCATAATGGGAACTCCTTGGATAAATGCCATGAAGGCAGTCCCGTCCACTTACCATCTCGGCGTCAAATTTCCAACACCAACTGGAACAGCGGTAATCTGGGGAAGCCAAAAACAGTCGCGACTCTGCTTCCTAGCCGAACATAAACTTCGCAGCAATCGGAACGCCCCAGTAGCTAACCCGAAGCGAACCAAGAAGAACCTGAGTACCTCCGAGAACTCAGCAAAAAGCAACTCGGATTTATCCGAACAGGCCACAACTCAGGATACTGGAAAAATCCTCGAGTCCGTCGCCGAAAAAACGGATGATCCAACTCCCGACGCGACCGCCGACTTAGCTGAAACAGTCAAGGCGCCAGAAATCGTGGAGTAATAACAACCGTGATAGAAGCAGAACTACGAGATGGCTTGATCCTCGCAAGAGGTACGTAGGCAGCTCGTCGCAACCCGACGAGTTCAGCTATCCCCCTCGCCAAAAAGGGGGGGGGAGATGGGAACGGATATCCTTGTACTCCCGCAAAAACACTTTTCGCATGTAGTCTACATTATAAATGATAAATCCTTTTGATTCAAATGCTTACTCAACGCATAAACATTAAGGAAAACGAAAATCATATCTTTAAGGAACGCGAGACGTCGTTAGTTCCCAAAAGGTCTCGATTCTCCATTTTCCTCCAAACAGTCCATCCGCGACTCTAAAAACTCCACTAAACAGTCCATCCGCGACTCTAAAAACCATTTCCGTCGATTGGCCCCGACGGAAAAATACAGAAACGTTTCACTCAATCAAATTCGTAGTCCGGCTTCTAACGAAGTCCTTTTGCATCCGACAAGGATATCATAGCGCGCTATACAAAAAATCCAAATTTTGGTTAGCTCTTCGTAAAGGAAGTAGCTCGACTCGTACCCAAACGAATCATATAAGCCGATAAGCACTTCGCAGATTCTAGAACGGTACGAGTCAGGTCAAAATCGCAAACAAGCAAAACGAAAGCCGATTTGTCATCGCACAGCTTCAGTCCGAAAGTAGACCTAGGTCTTGCCCTAAACCCGGCCTTGCTGGTATCTAAGACATCTCATAGGCATAAGTATCCAGAATACGAGATCCCAAAATTTGCCTCTTATCGCTTACAAACCTAACGTTCACTACGAAGTGACCTACGGACCTAGCGACAAAAAAAAGAGATTGAATGCGAAGTGACTACGCGTATTCAAACCCTCAACACTTGACGAAAGTATAAATCAAAACGCATAGTTCATAAAAGGCATTTATAACAGGGATTCGAAAGCCACCAACGGCCGATCCCGAAAAACATAAAGTCACGCGACCTCCTAGGAGTCGCGACACATACATACAAACGGCCACAGTTGGCCTATCATAAATTATAATCAAATGCATAGCAGTCGGTTAGAGATATTCCGAACGAAGAATCGGGCTGGTCGACCTCCTCACCCCCGTCGCCTGCGTTTGAACCCTCGCCTACATCCGCCGTATCCTCCGAGACTTGGATAGGATTCCACAGTTCTCGAATTCTCCCTTCAATCGGAGGAACAAAGGATTCGGCGCTGGCACATATCCTCATCGAGCCATCCATCGTGGCAAGTTCGCCGGAAAGAGAGAAGTCCTCACGCTGCATCTTGCTGAGGGTACCGACCGAACCACGGCACTCGCGAAAATCACCTACAAAGTCCTGAGCCTCTTTGTACGCTTCGAACTCAGTAGAAAAAATTTCGGCCCTTCGGTTCATCTCGGCGGCAGCTCTTCTCCGTCCGCTCCTTTCCGCACGAGCGAGGGCTCGAGCCTGGACCTTGGCTTGCCGGCGATTTTGCTCCTCCACCTCCAGCCGATACTTAGCAAATTCCCTTTCCGTTTCCTCCGCTTTGAAACGGGCCAGCCGGGCAGTGCGGAAACTCCCATCGATCGATGCATTCCACACTCTCACGGCCTGCAAAGAAGCCGAGGTCAAATAAAAAGAAAAGTGGAGTTACTCAAGTTTCAAAAACAAACCTCGTTGACCAAGCGAGCACCCTCCGCAGTCACCTTGTCCCTTTCCTCGTTGTCTAAAGACTCGTCACGGGAAAACGCCGGAGGGAGTTCGTCAAAGAAGTCACCCGGGGGAGGAACATCCCGATTCTCTGAGGTAAAGCCAGGATCATATCTCGGCGGCGCGCCATCTCCCGACGAAGTCTCGAAAGCGATCCCTTTATCTTTACGAGGTCTCCGCCTCTGCCTCAAAGGGGCAAAAACGTAGGACCTATCGTTCACACAGGGACGTGTACCACCTCGCGATCGGTGAAGCGCGACCGCCCCTCGAATCCGGTCAAGAGTAAAGGAGTTCCAGGAACAAGGCCTCGACCTAAAAAGATCCCTCCTGACCGAAAGATCGGAAGGAACATGCGCGAGACACCTGTTCTCTAAAAAAAAAAAAAACAAACACGTTCGGTATTCGCCTTTCGGATTATAAGAGAGGGGATGCGACAATCTTACCTCGCTGGTACAACCAGTCTGTCGGGAATAGATGGAGAAAGCCTTCCTCGACAGACTCTCCGTCTATCCTCACAAAAAAGAAACGATCGACATAATCCTTGGCGTGCGAGGTGACTCCATTGATTACCGAAAAGTTGGTCCTCGCCTTCATGGAGTAAACTCCATTGATGCTCGTCGCCTTGGAGTTCCATAACCCTTCGAAATCGGCAGGGCTAAGGTCTATCCCTAACTCGTAACTCAAAATCACAACGCCGAGCCAGCTCTCCAAAGCTGACACATTCAGCTGGCTGATTGCGATTCCGAAACGGTCGAGGGCCTGAACAATGACCCCAGGGATTGGGAACCACAGTCGACATTGCGTCAAGAACGCCTCGTAACAAGTAAAGTAACCTTCCGGAGGATGCTCCGAACTCTCATTCCCGCAGGGAATGCGAAACACAACTCCCTCCGGAACCCCATAAAACTCTCGAAGAGTTTCGAGATATTCGGGGGATACTTCGCTCGGTGAGTCAACTTCTCCACGCGCCCTCAGAGGTCGCCGGGGAATCGGGATCACGGGAAGGGGAGCATCAGTGCCAAAGACAGCGTCGCAGTACGCGTTCCTGTTGATCTCTGAAACCTCGGGCTTCGGATTTTCTTCCTCAGCGTGAAAACTATCCGAAGACGAGTGAGACTGCCTCCTCGAGAATTTCGATCTTGAAGTCATTCTTTTCTTAAAAAGTAGAGAGAGAATTTGCAAGAGAGAGATTAGCTTGAGATTCTTGGGTGAAGTAAGAATGGTAAAAAATTCACAAGTACTTATAGGCAAAAAAATTTTACTATTCACCCCGACCTTCGATACGATTTCGTCTCCATTCTTTCCTCATGAACCATACCGCAAGCTAGGATCTCCAAACCCTACGATTCCTAGCTAGCTGGGGGGCTAACTGTTGGGGTCAAAATCGGTCAAGACGAAATCGATGTCCGAAAATCTCGGAAAAATATGAAAGATGTAAAAGCAACCTCGAGAGACTAATTGTTAATCGAGAAACCTTAAGAAAAAATTAAGTTCGAGATTCATCGTCTCGAAATCAACTGCTAGAAACATTTTCTACACAAGGAAAAAACCTACGGAAAACTAAAAACGCAAAGAACACGAACGCGCCGAAGGAACCGAGCAGCCAACACCGGACGTGGCCGTGGCCGCCGGGCGGCTAGCCCCGTGCTGGCCGTGGCCGCCGGCGGCTAGCGCCCGTGCTGGCCGTGGCCGCCGGGCGGCTAGCCCCGTGCTGGCCGTGGCCGCCGGCGGCTAGCGCCCGTGCTGGCCGTGGCCGCCGGGCGGCTAGCCCCGTGCTGGCCGTGGCCGCCGGCGGCTAGCGCCCGTGCTGGCCGTGGCCGCCGGGCGGCTAGCCCCGTGCTGGCCGTGGCCGCCGGCGGCTAGCCCCGTGCTGGCCGTGGCCGCCGGCGGCTAGCGCCCGTGCTGGCCGTGGCCGCCGGGCGGCTAGCCCCGTGCTGGCCGTGGCCGCCGGCGGCTAGCGCCCGTGCTGGCCGTGGCCGCCGGCGGCTAGCCCCGTGCTGGCCGTGGCCGCCGGCGGCTAGCGCCCGTGCTGGCCGTGGCCGCCGGGCGGCTAGCCCCGTGCTGGCCGTGGCCGCCGGCGGCTAGCGCCCGTGCTGGCCGTGGTCGCCGGGCGGCTAGCCCCGTGCTCGCTCGGGTCGTCGGACGGCTAGTCTTCGTGCATAAGTTCCAAGCCTCCGGGTCGCCAGAAATCCGTGTTTCGCGACTTTCCGAGTCCTTATAAATAAAACTCCTTTTTCTGTTCCGGGATTTCTGAAAACCCCTAAGACGTCAACGGATAGGAAGACTTCGTATAAAACGGTGATGGTTATCGTACAACACCATTCACCTCAGCAATGGATCGAAGATCTTCCGAAAGACTCGACATCCAAGTAGGAGCATCCTTTCAGAGAAATCGTAGAAAAACAGCGGAAGCCCGGAATGCGGCCCGAAAGGGACCAACTCCGATCGGACGACCAGTTTACGATTTTCTAAAGGGATAGATGCGACGGTTTACAATTATCTTCGCATGACAAGATAAATGATAAACTTCCGAAAAGATAAATGTCAACTTTCCGAAAAGATAAATGTCAACTTTCCCGATAAACACGAAAGCCGACGAAAATGGAAAAAGTCCAGCCCACGGCAGACTCAGCCCACCAAGGATAGACCGTCATATGGGAGTATATAAGCAATGCTAGGAGCAGAGGAAGGGGGATCCGAAATCAGAAGAAAGAAACCACCCCAGAGCAATTTAGAACTTAGGCGCTTATTTCCTTTTTTAGCGAGCTGCGACTCAACTAGGTTAGATCTAGGTTCTAAGACTAGCGACGATCGACAGCTCTCGTGGCCGAGATCTCGACCTGTTGTCCAAACGTTCTCCGCAGATTCGGAAATAAGATTCTTTCTTTTTGCTCTATTCATTTTACGCATTTATTCTCGAATTAGACTTGTTTTAACTTTGTCGTGCGTGGCCCAGCAGATAGCCGGGATCCTCGGGGAAAACTAGGTCAACTTAGTTTTCCTACGTTTTAACTTAACTAAAATCGACAGTGCGAATTTCGGTTCCCACATATCTTCTTGC
>NW_026618032.1:0-14152 GCF_000801105.2 Raphanus sativus
GAATGGTATGTAGCTTGGCAACTGGTGCAAATGTATCAATGTAGTCTTCTCCATAGGTTTGAGTAAACCCTTTGCCACCAATCTTGTCTTGCGCTATTCTATCTTCCCATTTGAAGATACTTGATGGAGAATCCATTTTACTAGACACTGCTCTCTTTCCTTTTGGTAGTGCACTCTCATACCATGTATCATTCTTGATCATGGCATCTGCCTCAGCATTAACTGAATCTCTCCACTCTTGTATTAGCATAGCTTCCTCATAGCTCCTTGGAACATAACTCTCATCAAACTGACTTGAAAGGCACAATGCTCTTCCGGATAATGAGCAAAGGAGCATACAGCTTGAGAAGGATGCTCCACACGCTTGGGCATTGTAGTACACTCTTGTGTTTACCCAACTGGAAGGATCCTTCCTTAGCCGTGTGCTTCTCCTTAGAACTGGTTCATCCTGCACTTGCACCTCTTCTTGTATACTTGCTTCCTCTTGTGGCATCATCACTACTAACTCTTTGCTCTTCTTGCTGACTTACTTCAGCTCCACCTTCTTGATCAGTGTTCCACACCTTGATCATGTGAGTCAGAGCTCCTCTTCTTGACTCCTAGAACTCTCTTCCCCTCCTTGGTTAAGAGAGCTTGCTTCATTTCCCCCTCATGGTCAAGGTGAGGGATCGATCATCACTTGCCCTTGGTACACTTCTAGGTGCACTTCCTCCACCTTGCTGCTCTTGAGTCATATTGATCCCAAGTTTCTCCAGCATAGCTCTCAAAGTAGCAGCTCGATCTGATGTGAGGTCTTTTAAATCTTCTTGGTTCTTCTCCTCATAGTACCCTCTTTCCTCAATAAACTTCACCTCCCGAGATACTGTCACTCTCCTAGTCTTGATCATAGCACTTGTATCCTTTCTGGCTTGTGGAGTATCCAATAAACATTGCTTTTGTGCTTCTCGGTTGTAGCTTGTTTCTCATCTCTCCTGGTACCATCACATAGCACAAGCACCCAAAGACCTTCAAGTGATCCAGTACTGGCTTATACTTGTTCAGGACTTCAAATGGTGATTGCCCATGCAACACAAGAGTAGGAGTCCTGTTGATCAGATAACAAGCAGTAACTACAGCATCACTCCAAAACCTTTTAGGTACATTTGCTTGAAACATCAAGGATCTGGCGACTTCCATCAGGTGCCTATTCTTCCTTTCAGCAACACCATTTTGCTGAGGAGTGTAAGGACAGCTCGGTTTGGTGAAGTATCCCATGTTGTGATAGATGTTGCTTGAATGCGTGACTTGTTGTCTCTCCTTATTATCAGACCTGAAAATCTTAATCCTGGCTTGATAATGGTTAGTTACATAAGCTTGAAAATTTCTAAATGCATCAAGCACCCTATCTTTGGTTGGAATTAAGGTTAACAGGTGTATTTGGATTTTTCATCAATGAAAGAGACATAATACTTCTGATTTTCCTAGACAAGCATGGAGCAGTCACACATCAGAATGAATAAGATCAAAACACTTTTCATAAACAGTAGACGATTTGGGAAAACAGTTTTACAATGCTTGCCTAAAAATACAAGCTTCACAATCATTGTTCTCAAAAGAAACACCTGGCACCATCAGTTTTTAAAGCCTTATTATGAGGGTGTCCTAGTCTAGCATGCCACAATGCATTCTTGCTTAGACTAGTAGACACAGAAGAAAAAGAACAACTAAAATTTGCAATAGAAGTAAGATCTTGAAGCATGTATAACTCTCCCTTGGTTACTCCTTTGCCAAGCATCTTGCTACTTTTAATATCCTGAAACTTCACATCATTAGGACTGAAGATAACATTACAATTAAGATCAGTTGCACATCTCTTAACCGAAAGCAAGTTTGAAGTGAAATCAGGCATATAAAGAGCTTTTGACTCCTTATCAACAGTTTAAGCATTCCTACTCCTCTAATAGGAATCTTATCACCATTAGCAATCATGACATTTCCACAAGCAGGCTCAATGTTTTTTAATCAACTTAACATCACTAATCATGTGATGAGATGCACCAGAATCAATAATGAGAGGCCGAGATGCATGACAATGAGACTTAGCAAGATGAGCTAGAATGCTGGAAGGTTTGAATGGTTTGTATGCATGATCCGAGTAGTATGCATGATCAATGCTATCAATACCACACTCTCTTGAGATGATTATGCATATCACAAGAGTTATCAATCAACCTATCAGTTTCTAGCAATCAAGGAAGCACCATAAGAGTACCCAAAGGTGTTACCATTCTCCTTGAAGAGTTTGATGAGAGAGTCTAGGTCTGCCCTTGTCACATACTCACTGGTGTTGCTTGAACCACCAGTATAGGCCACCAGAGACTTCCCATTGTCTATCTCACGCTTCTCACCATCTTGTGCCTTGCTTGTACTAGCTCCATTTGCTCCACTGGTTCCATCCGAGAGGTGAGCTCTTGCTTCTCTATCCTTCATGAATTTAGCCGGCTTGAGATGTGGGTGAAGGATCCAACACTGGCTTTTTTCTTGTCCTTGCTTCTTGCAATGGTCACAGTTCCCATTGAATTCCTCTCCCATACTTTCCATGCGCAGCTTTGTTTGCTTGTGGAGTCTCCTCTTGATCCGAGTGTGATGCATGTTAGCAAGAGAGAGTTCCTCCTTCTTTCCAAACAAACCGATAGACCCTTGTTCCTTTTGGATCCTAGCACACACTTCCTCAAGATCTGGAAGAGTGTCTTCTCTCAATAGGTGCTGGATGAGACCACCATAGGCTGGATTCAAAGTCAGCAACAACCCAAAGACCTTATTCCTGCTCGCGCCTCTTGTTTAACTCATCCGCATCAACCGTGCTTGGTCTAAGCATCTCCAACTCTGACCAGAGTGATCTGAACCTCCCAAGGTGTTTGGTGAACTCCATGTCTTCTTGAACAAGTACATTGATAGCTTGCTTCACCTCAAAACACCGGCTTAAGTTGGAAGTGTTTCCATACACTTTCTTCAAAGTATCCCACAGCTCTTTGGCTGTTTCACAATAGCTGTATGCATCCAACAGACTCGGCTCCAAGGATGAATGGAGAGCTGATAGTACCATACAATCCTCTTGCTCCCACTTCTCAGCGCATTGCCTGAACTCCCATCTCCTTCTTCTCCTTGAGTGATTAGCTTTGGAGCTTCACCCGGAGTAATATGCTTCCACAGCCCTTTGCTTCCCACAGCAGTCCTAACCATCCTAGACCAAAACTAGGTAGTTGGTTCCCTTAAAAGTAACCGAGACCTTCATGTTCATGCTCTACCTTCCATCTCTAGCAACTTAACTCAGCAACTTGTAACAAAGACTTGATCTTTTTACCTTGAACACAAACGCTTGTAAAGACTTGAGCTTTGAGTGTGAATCTTCAAGAAAACCCTAAAGATCTTCCCTTGCAGCTCACGGTAACACACCACAAAGACTTAACACCACTTCTGAACTTGGTAAACTTCAACCGACACCTTCTTGAAGCTGGATCTCCAAGATAAACACCAACGGACACCAACACTTGTTCTTCAAAGATCTAGCTTCCGGATTCTTCAAGAACACTCAAGAACACAAGTTGCTTTTTGCGCAACCTGGCTCTGATACCATATGATTTCTAGAGATCATAGTGTAGTAATAGAGATTAGAGAAGAGATTAGAGAGATTAAGAAGAGATTTGAGTAAAGAAAAGACTAAATCCGAGACAAGAGACTAAGAACCATTCTTAAAATGTCTAAGAGACTTTCATTGCTTGCTTAATCTTAATGAGAGAGAGTTTACAATATATATAGGAAGAACTAATGAGGGTTTGGCGACAAGGTAAAGTGATCTGATCACTATTCAAAGCATGTAGAGTCAAGAGGAGGATGGCGCGCCTGGTTTGAATACTTGGACCACATTGCACACACGCTTGATGCAAAAGGTATCTTGACTAGATACCTTTGCCTTTCCAGCCTGTCACAGCGCGCCTCCTTTATCTTAAACGGTCACAAGCTCTCACACCAAACCCTTCTTCTGGTAAAGAGTGTTTGGATCATCTATGCACTCTTCTTCTCGATTTACCTTCATGCTTCAGTAACTATCTTTCTTACCACAGTAACTTTCCTTTTTTACTGTAATAGTAAATAGTAACTTTCTCAACTTCAACCCCAAACTCTTTCTCTCTTTCTTCTTCATATTATAAACACTTCATCTCAACACTTGCTGCGTGCATTGATTAAAAGAACCTTAGGACTTGGGAAGAATGTTTGCCTCATGTAGAATTTGCTTATAATCATGCTAGGCATTCTGCATCTAAGTCTCGCCATTTGAAATGTTTTCTTGGTTTCAATCCTTTATCACCTTTGGATCTAATGCCTTTACCTTTGAGTGAAAGAGTTAGCTTGGATGGACAAAAGAAAGCTGAACTTGTTTAGCAGATACATGAGAAGGCCCAGATCATATAGAAAACAAGACCAAGCTGTACGCTAAGCAAGCTAACAAGGGAAGAAAAGAGATGATCTTTGAAGAAGGAGACTTAGTTTGGATACACCTGAGGAAGGACAGATTTCCTAACGAAAGAAAATCCCAAACTCATGCCTAGACTAGATGGTCCTTCAAAGTCATCAGGAAGATCAACAACGAATGCCTATCAACTCGATCTCCAAGGTAAGTATAACGTGAGCTCAAGCTTCAATGTTACTGACCTAGTTCCTTATCATGCAGATGAAACGGATTTGAGGTCAAATCCTTCTCAAGTGGGAGAGGATGATGTGATCTTGACAAGCAATGGAACTAAAGATATGGAACAGCTTGAACCAGAGCTTAAGGAAGTTGAAGAAAGAACCATGAAGCAGCTTGAACCTGAGGAAACAAATGGCAAGGACTTAGAAGTACCAGTTGGTCCAATGACTAGATCCAAGCAAGCCAGATTCAATCAAGCTTTCCATAAACTCTTATACACTATCCAGGCAGTCTAGAGTGTGCTTATCCAACTACTCTGGTTGTGATTCAAGCCGTCTAAGACATTCATCAAGAGAGGTGTTGTGACTTGCACTCTTTTCCTTAGTTTGGTTTTGTCCATTGGGTTTTCCAAACAAGGTTTTTAATGAGGCTGGACACAACACTTATACGATAGCCTCTTGATGAAACCATGCCATTTCTCTTATTTTTCTAGTCTATTTTCGGATTTAAAACTTGGTCTTTATTTATGTTTTCAAGGGAGCTTTGTTTTAAGTATTTTGTGTGTTTCCAAGAAGCTGTGCATGTACAGACTTCTTGCCTATATATTATGGACGAAAATCATGAATAAAATCATCACACACTTTTTTCTTTTAAAAAATTCTCTCTGAATCTTGTTTGATCAAAGCTTGTTTAAGTGTTATTCGGATCTTTGATCCTTACCTTGCAAGCAAACCTTTGCTAGTCCAAGAGTCATTCCGCAACTCTTTGAAGTATCACTCAATCCACATCTTGTTTCATCATCACAATCCGTTGGAGAGTAGTCAGGGACGTGATCCTCACACCTAGGATCATATCAATGCTAGTCTTGATCTTTCAGCCACGGTAGTGATTAGGGTTTGCTTTAACTGCTCCGTCATCTCCTCTCTTAGAACTCTACTCTGTCTCACAAGCTCCGCCTCCTCATCTGACTCATTCACCATTGGTACCTGAGACAAAAGGAAACAATCAACAAGTAAGATGATCCAGAAAAATTTAAAAAGAAAACTATTTGATCAAAAAGAGTAAACTTGCGTTCTAAGAACACGACTTTTGAATAGATCAAACTTTTCCTTAACTTTCAACACACGAAATCGAATTAGATCAAGATCAAATATAATGAAATCACTTAGATCTAACAGGATTTGTTTCAAAAACAACAGCAATAGATAGAATATGATTAGATCTAACGAAATAACGCACAACAAAGAACTCAGATCAATCGATGGATTCAAAAGCCGAAGGGTTCTATTTGAAACAACAAAAAAGATCGAAACTTCCCTATCCAGAGCTTGCTCTGATACCACTTAACACGACCCTAGGATGAACTCTGGATGATATTGGATAGATCCTTGCAAAGATGAATCAAATCTCAATCCTTTCAAGGCTTGTGGATGCGATTGGTGACACAAAAGAGATGCGGATGACTCTTTGATACTCCTAGACGACTACTTTAGATATGACACACTAAAGGAGAAGTCCTTAGACTCTGGATATGACACACCAGAACTCTCGAACTCTTGTTGAAAGCAATAAGAGAAGAGAAGTGTTTTTTTTTAGATAAAAGATGATGATCTTATTAGACTTGCTCGACCAGAATATAAAGAGAGATCCTTGTACATGCACAAGGTCTCGTAAACAACATAGAGTCATAAAGGAACACGCTCCCTTTGACTTGTGTAACGAAAATAAAAAGCATAGTCTAAAGATATAATAAGATCCTAATGTAGTCTGGTCCGAGAGTATCATACTAGGTGATTTGAAATGGCAAGACAAGGCCTCGTTAAAAACCTATCTTAGCAAAACCCAATGGGACAAAAAACTAAGACAGGAAAAGAGCACACTTCTCTTGCTAGCCTAGATGATACTCAGCTTGATGGTATGATGACTTGAATGGTGATGAGTGGGTCTTGAAGTATCAAGCTTCCTTCAAGACTTTCTTTCTTCAAGACTTTCTGATTAAGCCTCCAATAGCTTCCTTGAGCTTCTTTGATCTTGCACGAGTCATGGGACCTTTAGAAAGGTCTAAGGCATCTTCTTCTTCAGCTGGTTGTCCTTGTTCTTCTTGACATGATCTGGAATCATATCAAAGCTTCTTAGATCGTGGTTCATCCTGGTTTGATAAGAATCATGAAGATAATGGCATATGTCCGAAAAGGCTAATCTGGAATCATCTGGATAGAAGGTGGGATCTTCTTGCTCACAAAAATTATGAGATTTATTCAACTTCCTGGTTATTCTTCACTGATTTTTGTTCCAAATAAAGCTTCTTAGATCGTGGTTCATCCTGGTTTGATAAGAATCATGAAGATATTGTCATATGTCCGAACAGGCTAATCTGGAATCATCTGGATAGAAAGTGGGATATCTTCTTACTCACAACTCCTATGAGATTTATTCAACTTCCTGGTTATTCTCCACTGAAAATTGGTTCCAAATAAAGCTTCTTAGATCGTGGTTCATCCTGGTTTGATAAGAATCATGAAAGATAATGGCATATGTCCAAACAAGCTAAATCTGGAATCATCTGGATAGAAGGTGGGATATCTTCTTACTCACAACACTTATGAGATTTATTCAACTTCCTGGTTATTCTCCCACTGATTAGTGGTTCCAAATAAAGCTTCTTAGATCGTGGTTCATCCTGGTTTGATAAGAATCATGAAGATATTGCATATGTCCGAACAGGCTTAATCTGGAATCATCTGGATAGAAGGTGGGATATCTTCTTGCTCACAAAACTTATGAGATTTATTCAACTTCCTGGGTTATTCTGACTGATTTGTGGTTCCAAATAAAGCTTCTTAGATCGTGGTTCATCCTGGTTTGATAAGAATCATGAAGATATTGTCATATGTCCGAACAGGCTAATCTGGAATCATCTGGATAGAAAGTGGGATATCTCTCTACTCACAACTCCTATGAGATTTATTCAACTTCCTGGTTATTCTCCCACTGATTAGTGGTTCCAAATAAAGCCTACTTAGATCGTGGTTCATCCTGTTTGATAAGAATCATGAAATATGGCAAATGTCCGAACAGGGTAATCTAGAATCATCTGGATAGAAGGTGGGATTCTCTCTTCTTGCTCACAACACTTATGAGATTTATTCAACTTCCCTGGGTATTCTCCACTGATTAGTGGTTCCAAATAAAGCTTCTTAGATCGTGGTTCATCCTGGTTTGATAAGAATCATGAAGATATTGGCCATATGTCCGAACAGGCTAATCTGGAATCATGATAGAAAGTGGGATATCTTCTTACTCACAACTCCTATGAATTTTATTTAACTTCCTGGTTATTCTCCACTGATTAGTGGTTCCAAATAAGCTTCTTAGATCGTGGTTCATCCTGGTTTGATAAGAATCATGAAGATAATGGCATATGTCCGAACAGGCTAATCTGGAATCATCTGGATAGAAGGTGGGATATCTTCTTACTCACAAAATTATGAGATTTATTCAACTTCCTGGTTATTATTCTTCACTGATTTTTGGTTCCAATAAAAGCTTCTTAGATCGTGGTTCATCCTGGTTTGATAAGAATCATGAAGATAATGGCATATGTCCGAACAGGCTAATCTGGAATCATCTGGATAGAAAGTGGGATATCTTCTTACTCACAACTCCTATGAGATTTATTCAACTTCCTGGTTATTCTCCACTGATTAGTGGTTCCAAATAAAGCTTCTTAGATCGTGGTTCATCCTGGTTTGATAAGAATCATGAAGATAATGCATATGTCCGAACAGGCTAATCTGGAATCATCTGGATAGAAAGTGGGATATCTTCTTACTCACAAACACTTATGAGATTTATTCAACTTCCTGGTTATTCTCCACTGATTAGTGGTTCCAAATAAAGCTTCTTAGATCGTGGTTCATCCTGGTTTGATAAGAATCATGAAGATATGCCATATGTCCGAACAGGCTAATCTGGAATCATCTGGATAGAAAGTGGATATCTTCTTACTCACAACTCCTATGAGATTTATTCAATTCCTGGTTATTCTCCACTGATTAGTGGTTCCAAATAAAGCTTCTTAGATCGTGGTTCATCCTGGTTTGATAAGAATCATGAAGATAATGGCATATGTCCGAGGCTAATCTGGAATCATCTGGATAGAAGGTGGGATATCTTCTTGCTCACAACACTTATGAGATTTATTCAACTTCCTGGTTATTCTCCACTGATTAGTGGTTCCAAATAAAGCTTCTTAGATCGTGGTTCATCCTGGTTTGATAAGAATCTGAAAGATATTGCCATATGTCCGAACAGGCTAATCTGGAATCATCTGGATAGAAAGTGGGATCTTCTTCTACTCAAACTCCTATGAATTTATTCAACTTCCTGGTTATTCTCCACTGATGTGGTTCCAAATAAAGCTTCTTAGATCGTGGTTCATCCTGGTTTGATAAGAATCATGAAGATAATGGCATATGTCCGAACAGGCTAATCTGGAATCATCTGGATAGAAGGTGGGATATCTTCTTGCTCACAAAATTATGAGATTTATTCAACTTCCTGGTTATTCTCCACTGATTAGTGGTTCCAAATAAAGCTTCTTAGATCTTGGTTCATCCTGGTTTGATAAGAATCATGAAGATATGGCATATGTCCGAACAGGCTAATCTGGAATCATCTGGATAGAAAGTGGGATATCTTCTTACTTACCACACTCCTATGAGATTTATTCAACTTCCTGGTTATTCTCCACTGATTAGTGGTTCAAATAAAGCTTCTTAGATCGTGGTTCATCCTGGTTTGATAAGAATCATGAAGATAATGGCATATGTCCGAACAGGCTAATCTGGAATCATCTGGATAGAAGGTGGGATATCTTCTTGCTCACAACACTTATGAGATTTATTCAACTTCCTGGTTATTCTCCACTGATTAGTGGTTCCAAATAAAGCTTCTTAGATCGTGGTTCATCCTGGTTTGATAAGAATCATGAAGATATTGCCATATGTCCGAACAGGCTAATCTGGAATCATCTGGATAGAAAGTGGGATATCTTCTTACTCACAACTCCTATGAGATTTATTCAACTTCCTGGTTATTCTCCACTGATTAGTGGTTCCAAATAAAGCTTCTTAGATCGTGGTTCATCCTGGTTTGATAAGAATCATGAAGATAATGGCATATGTCAGGCTAATCTGGAATCATCTGGATAGAAGGTGGGATATCTTCTTGCTCACAACACTTATGAGATTTATTCAACTTCCTGGTTATTCTCCACTGATTAGTGGTTCCAATAAAGCTTCTAGATCGTGGTTTCATCCTGGTTTGATAAGAATCATGAAGATAATGGCATATGTCCGAACAGGCTAATCTGGAATCATCTGGATAGAAGGTGGGATATCTTCTGCTCACAACACTTATGAGATTTATTCAACTTCCTGGTTATTCTCCACTGATTAGTGGTTCCAAATAAAGCTTCTTAGATCGTGGTTCATCCTGGTTTGATAAGAATCATGAAGATATTGCCATATGTCCGAACAGGCTAATCTGGAATCATCTGGATAGAAAGTGGGATATCTTCTTACTCACAAACTCCTATGAGATTTATTCAATTCCTGGTTATTCTCCACTGATTAGTGGTTCCAATAAAGCTTCTTAGATCGTGGTTCATCCTGGTTTGATAAGAATCATGAAGATAATGGCATATGTCCGAACAGGCTAATCTGGAATCATCTGGATAGAAGGTGGGATATCTTCTGCTCACAACACTTATGAGATTTATTCAACTTCCTGGTTATTCTCCACTGATTAGTGGTTCCAAATAAAGCTTCTTAGATCGTGTTCATCCTGGTTTGATAAGAATCATGAAGATAATGGCATATGTCCGACAGGCTAATCTGGAATCATCTGGATAGAAAGTGGGATATCTTCTGCTCACAACACTTATGAGATTTATTCAACTTCCTGGTTATTCTCCACTGATTAGTGGTTCCAAATAAAGCTTCTTAGATCGTGGTTCATCTGGTTTGATAAGAATCATGAAGATAATGGCATATGTCCGAGGCTAATCTGGAATCATCTGGATAGAAGGTGGGATATCTTCTTGCTCACACACTTATGAGATTTATTCAACTTCCTGGTTATTCTCCACTGATTAGTGGTTCCAAATATAAGCTTCTTAGATCGTGGTTCATCCTGGTTTGATAAGAATCATGAAGATATTGCCATATGTCCGAACAGGCTAATCTGGAATCATCTGGATAGAAAGTGGGATATCTTCTTACTCACAACTCCTATGAGATTTATTCAACTTCCTGGTTATTCTCCACTGATTAGTGGTTCCAATAAAGCTTCTTAGATGTGTGGTTCATCCTGGTTTGATAAGAATCATGAAGATATCGCCATATGTCCGAACAGGCTAATCTGGAATCATCTGGATAGAAAGTGGGATATCTTTCTTACTCACAACTCCTATGAGATTTATTCAACTTCCTGGTTATTCTCCACTGATTAGTGGTTCCAAATAAAGCTTCTTAGATCGTGGTTCATCCTGGTTTGATAAGAATCATGAAGATAATGGCATATGTCCGAACAGGCTAATCTGGAATCATCTGGATAGAAAGTGGGATATCTTCTTGCTCACAACACTTATGAGATTTATTCAACTTCCTGGTTATTCTCCACTGATTAGTGGTTCCAAATAAAGCTTCTTAGATCGTGGTTCATCCTGGTTTGATAAGAATCATGAAGATATTGCCATATGTCCGAACAGGCTAATCTGGAATCATCTGGATAGAAAGTGGGATATCTTCTTACTCACAACTCCTATGAGATTTATTCAACTTCCTGGTTATTCTCCACTGATTAGTGGTTCCAAATAAAGCTTCTTAGATCGTGGTTCATCCTGGTTTGATAAGAATCATGAAGATAATGGCATATGTCCGAACAGGCTAATCTGGAATCATCTGGATAGAAGGTGGGATATCTTCTTGCTCACAATACTTATGAGATTTATTCAACTTCCTGGTTATTCTCCACTGATTAGTGGTTCCAAATAAAGCTTCTTAGATCGTGGTTCATCCTGGTTTGATAAGAATCATGAAGATATTGCCATATGTCCGAACAGGCTAATCTGGAATCATCTGGATAGAAAGTGGGATATCTTCTTAAATAACACTCCTATGAGATTTATTCAACTTCCTGGTTATTCTCCACTGATTAGTGGTTCCAAATAAAGCTTCTTAGATCGTGGTTCATCCTGGTTTGATAAGAATCATGAAGATAATGGCATATGTCCGAACAGGCTAATCTGGAATCATCTGGATAGAAAGGTGGGATATTCTTCTTGCTCACAACACTTATGAGATTTATTCAACTTCCTGGTTATTCTCCACTGATTAGTGGTTCCAAATAAGCTTCTTAGATCTTGGTTCATCCTGGTTTGATAAGAATCATGAAGATATATCGCCATATGTCCGAACAGGCTAATCTGGAATCATCTGGATAGAAAGTGGGATATCTTCTTACTCACAACTCCTATGAGATTTATTCAACTTCCTGGTTATTCTCCACTGATTAGTGGTTCCAAATAAAGCTTCTTAGATCGTGGTTCATCCTGGTTTGAATAAGAATCATGAAGATATGGCATATGTCCGAACAGGCTAATCTGGAATCATCTGGATAGAAGGTGGGATATCTTCTTGCTCACAACACTTATGAGATTTATTCAACTTCCTGGTTATTCTCCACTGATTAGTGGTTCCAAATAAAGCTTCTTAGATCGTGGTTCATCCTGGTTAATAAGAATCATGAAGATATTGCCATATGTCTGAACAGGCTAATCTGGAATCATCTGGATAGAAAGTGGGATATCTTTCTTACTCACACTCCTATGAGATTTATTCAACTTCCTGGTTATTCTCACTGATTAGTGGTTCCAAATAAAGTTTCTTAGATCGTGGTTCATCCTGGTTTGATAAGAATCATGAAGATATTGGCATATGTCCGAACAGGCT
The DNA here is from genome assembly GCF_000801105.2 of Raphanus sativus. Lineage (NCBI taxonomy): Eukaryota > Viridiplantae > Streptophyta > Magnoliopsida > Brassicales > Brassicaceae > Raphanus > Raphanus sativus. Next base: position 12,685 of record NW_026618032.1, read on the forward strand.
AATCTGGAATCATCTGGATAGAAGGTGGGATATCTTCTTACTCAGCAACTCTTATGAGATTTTATTCAACTTCCTGGTTATTCTCCACTGATTAGTGGTTCCAAATAAAGCTTCTTTAGATCGTGGTTCATCTTGGTTTGATAAGAATCATGAAGATATTGCCATATGTCCGAACAGGCTAATCTGTGTGAGTTTTTATAGAGTGTCCTCAACTCCTCTGATGTGTATGTTTTTTAACAGCCTCTAATAGAGCAAGATGAGAGTTTGATATGAAATGAAGGAGAAGTCTGATGACTAGTGATTAACAAGATCAGAAACAATAGATTAAGAGAGATTATAAAATTAAGAAAGGGAGAGATTAAAGGGAATCTGATCTAAGAACACTAAGTTTTAATTTTTATGAGGAGTGGGGAAATGCCCCATACTCTCTTAGAGAGTTTCAATTTCGTTTCATACACAGCTTATTTTATAAGCTTTTCAAGTTTGCAACATTAGAAACGCTAAATCTAATGGATAGAAATGACTGAATAGAAATGGATGTCTGGATGGAGTCTGTTGTTTGCAATCTGAGTGATGTCTTGTGATTGGAGGAGAGAATGCTGGCTGGTGATTGCTTAATTCAAACTGGCTGTTTCCTGATTGGTTCCCTTAAGGCTCCAATGAACCTTGTCACAAAGATGGCTAAATACATAGTCAAGGCTGCTTTCCTTTACAGCTCCAGACAGCCTGTCATTGACCACGCCCTATGCCCTTTCTTATCCACAAATGATCACAAGATATCAACAAGAGAGCTTCACCAACGGCCACCTAAGGTTTGCAACAGCTTCTGGTCGATCCCCGGGTGAAGTACAGTCGATGGTACGGACCACCTGTCCCGTACCTCGCCCTATTTTTGCACAACCACTCCAAAGATTCTCCAATGATCCAACCTGACTTGGTTTGGGTCACCCTAAGTTTGCAACGGTCCGTCCGTACGCGTCCGTACCGTCTGAACCTCCGGGACGCCCTATCTTTGCACCATCACCCAAACATCTCCCAAATGGTGTCTAAGTCCCTCCTGGACTTAAACCCTATCTTTGCACAGACTTCAGGACACTTCTAGACCTCTCTTAAAACTCTCTTGAAGCCTTGCCAGACAATCTCTGAAGATCTGCCCTATCTTGGCACAAGACCAAACTCAACCAACTCCTCCTTTGGTTCCATTTCTTTCTCACAAGTCAACACTCCCCCTCACAGCTTGACTCTAGGTGATCCTAAGTCAAGCTTGGAACCTTGAAGAATCCCCTCATTAAAAACCTTACAAAGGAAAACCCCTTGGGGACAAAACCTTGTAAGGGGAAAAGAGTAGGTTCATCAAGGCCTGGGGATTGGCCAGTGGTTCTTTGTACCTTACGAACAATGTAAGGGATCCAAAGAACCCTTTGGATCATGGCCTCTTCTCGTGATGCAATGAGCTCAACACTTCATT
>NW_026618033.1:0-14145 GCF_000801105.2 Raphanus sativus
TGCAAACTTTTTAGAACTTATTTATGAAATCCTCACAGAAGCCATAATATTCTACTCATAGAGGGGTTGTATTGATATAATTGAAGATATGGTTCCAGTTGTTTTGAAAAAACGTTATGGTTCGTATATGTTACTTCACACTTTAAATAGTATTGATGCAACTGTTTATTTTACTTTGTATATATGAAAGTAGTTTTCTGGAAAAAAATATGGAAGTGATGGGTCTCGATATTATAGGAAGGAAATGAGAAGTTATAGAATACCATAGTCGTTCTTGGTAATATATCAAATGGCAACGGTTAATTTATTAAAGTAGTTCCAGATTTAAAAAAAATGTTAAGTTGGACATAACCCCATATCAATTGGACATGTTGAAGAATTAATAGTATTGATGAGATATTTAATTTCAAATTGGAAGATTTTTTATGCATATACTCTTAAAATACTATATCCATACTGTAAAATGTTAATAAACTAAACATCTATAAGATTTAGGTGATTGGTTGTGAATCATACGTGATGTAGATTTTTGGAATATCACAATTAATATTTAAATATCAGGTATACAATTAACTTCCCGTTGCCTTTTAAGAAATGTTTTACTAAAATAATTTTGTTATATGATATTTGTTGTGTCATATTTTCCATGGTAGAATTGAAATCTTCACCCATGTTTCTCTATAGGAAAACGTATGGAGTAGTAAATTCCATAAATAGGAAACCTAAAACAAACCAAATCAGGACTTGATCTTAGCCAAAAGGACCAAATCAAACTAATTTTACAATTATTGGACATGAAAACATTAAAGAATGAATTCAACCACCCCAAGAAAGTCATAAACGTTAAAGAATGAATTCAACCACCCTCAAGAAACTTGTACTCACGTCAGTCGACGTGGTAAGATGACTAGATAGATTATCAGTGTATAAAATAACCTTTGTGTTAAACGATGGAATATTTTAATCCAGCATGTCCTTGTTAGCAACAAAAAAAGGCATGACTTGTGGCTAAGATTCCAATAATCAGCTGCCACGTTTTCCAATCAACCATCATAGCAAAGAGTAACAGAACACGTGACTGTTGGAGAGTTGGACCACACGACTTCTTAAATTATTAGACTTTTGTCAGCATTTTTGACTCCAAAGAAGATAATATATTCCACAAAACTAGGAACATGGTACCAAACAATTTTCAACCACTTGTTTTGAGAGAGAGTCTGAGTTAACGTATCGATCAGGACATCTACCGATTTTTTTAGTTATATACAAAGGCCAAGGCTCTTCGGAATCGTACAGAAACAGAGAAAGACTAAAAATGGAGATCTTGCTCTGCTTCTTCTTGGTTTTGCTTCTTACTCTTGTATCATCAATCTTTCTTAAGAAGACTAAAAACTCAAAGTTCAAACTTCCTCCTAGCCCTTCAAGTCTTCCAATCATTGGAAACTTACACCATCTTGCAGGATTACCTCACAGATGTTTTCATAACCTCTCCATCAAGTACGGACCAGTGATGCTTCTCCGTCTCGGGTCTGTTCCTGTGGTTTTGATCTCATCGAGTGAAGCAGCTGAAGCAGTCCTCAAAACTCATGATTTGGAATGTTGCAGCCGACCAAAGACTGTAGGGACCGGAAAGCTCTCTTACGGTTTCAAAGACATAACCTTCTCTCAATACGGTGCGTATTGGCGTGAAATGCGAAAACTCGCGGTGATTGAGCTTTTCAGCCTTAAGAAGGTTCAATCATTTAGGTGTATAAGAGAGGATGAAGTCGGATTTGTGGTGAAGAAAGTGTCTGAAGCAGCTTTGACACAATCTCCCGTAGATTTAAGCAAAACCTTTTTCTCCCTCACCGCAAGCATCATTTGTAGAGTGGCTTTAGGACAGAACTTCCACGAGAGCGCCTTCTTTATCGATCAAGAAAAGATTGAAGAGCTTGTTACCGAAGCAGTGGACGCTCTAGGGGCTTTCACTTTCTCTGACTTCTTCCCTGGTGTGCTTGGGAGATTCTTAGACTTGTTGTTTCAAAGACACAAGAGGATCAACAAAGTGTTTGGGGAGCTTGATGCTTTTTATCAGCATGTGATTGGTGATCACTTGAAGCCAGAAGGAAGGAAAGATCCTGATATTGTTTCCATGATGTTGGATATGATCGATGAACAAGGAAGTGAAGATTCTTTCAAACTCAATATGAATAATGTCAAGGCAATCCTCATGGTAAAACCTTAAATCTTGTTTTGTCCTTATTACATGCGAATAGAGCGGTTTAATAGGATATATATTTTCTACAAAATTTAAATTTTTAATAAGTATATATATATAAATTGATGTCTAAAGGTTTTAAATTTTAGATATATTTATAAATTTAGGACTTATAGTTTTTGTAAACGTTAGAAATATATATATGTGGAGTTACTAAATTTTATTTACATCATTGTTTAATTAAGTATATCATTAATATTTTTTAAACATAACATATAATTAATTTGAGATGGTATTGTTAACAATTATATTACACTAGTTTTTTATTTGTGTGTTTTATGTGATCTTCATGATGTATTTCTCGCGGGGATAGATACAAGCGCTGTAACAATGATTTGGGCAATGGCAGAACTCGTTAACAACCCTAGAGTAATGAAGAAAGCTCAGGAAAATATTCGAACCACCCTTGGAGTCAATAGGGAAAGAATCACTGAAGATGATCTAGGCAAAGTTGATTACTTGAAGCTCATAATCAAGGAAACATTTAGACTACATCCGGCACTTCCGTTTATAATCCCAAGAGAAACAATGTCCCATGTCAAGATCCAAGGCTATGATATTCCCGCGAAAACGCAAATTCAAATTAACGTATGGACCATAGGACGTGACCCCGAGCGCTGGACCGACCCTGATGATTTCAAACCTGAACGATTTACCGATAGTTCTGTAGATTTCAGAGGACAACATTTTGATCTGTTACCATTTGGTTCTGGTCGAAGGATGTGTCCCGCGATGCCAATGGGGGTTGCTAACGTGGAGCTAACATTGATGAATTTGCTTTACTTTTTCGATTGGGGATTGCCTGATGGGATGAAAGTTGGAGAGCTTGATATGGAAGAAGCTGGGAATATCTCCATTGTCAAGAAAGTACCTCTTCAACTTGTTCCTGTTAGACGTTATTGATGTGGAGTACTCCAAAAAAGTGTGATACGATGGAAAGTTTTTTTTTCTCCTTTTTTTCGGTAAGAATGTTAAGAATACTACGAAAAGTTCATGATAAGGACCCGTAAGACTTTTTTACCGATTGTACTTTTTTTTCTTTAAACTTTTTGTACAGATTGTTGCGTTATAAAAATTGATGTTTGGTCAATAATATATCCAGGTGTTCCAAAGAAAAAATCAATAATGTATCAAGAAATAATAAAGTTTGTTCGTCTGATTTTAAAAGGTTTGGCAACTGACAATTTGAAATCCAAAACATTCTAATACAGTATTTCTTTTCTTTTCAAAACTTTAAATATTGCTGAATTTTATTATGTAGCAGGTTAAAATAATTTCATCACAACGTCCGTAATATTTCTCTTAATCCATATTTTATCTTCAAAAGCATTTCTTTTTCTTCTTCTTATTGTTTCATTTTTAGAGTTGTAGTATAATCCCTAAATTCAAATACAAAAAAAAAAAACAAAAAAAAAACAAAATAAACATTGATAGTCTCAATTTAGTGGGGATGGGTTTCTTGTTCCACATATTTAATGAGAAAACTCACAAAACATAGTATTAAATTAAAATGGCAGGTGGTAAAGAGCCTCACAAGTCACTCACTATACATATTAATGAGTGCAATAAATTACTAGTGGAGGAAAATGAAATGGAATCACCAGAAAAAATAGGTACCACAGAAAAAAGTGAACTACTGTTTCAGAAAAAAGTACTACTGTTTACAATTTTGTTTGTTGAATGAGAATTATTGTTTAGTTGGGAAGTCTATTTCCATATGCATAGTCGACTACCAGTCAGTTATCTGGCCGATATGGGCCAAACTTGTTTGGTCTTCAAGATATTAAGATTTGGCTGAACCCACAAATTTGCCGCATTCCTTATTGTCCAAAAGAAAGATGATGTTTTTTTTTTTTGAAAAAGAAAGATGATGTTATCTTATCACCTCTCCATTTTGTTATTTAAATTTTATTCATTAGCCTAATCTTATCGTATCAATTTAACTACGACAAGTAAGAGTGTTTATTACTTCTTTCGAAAAGAAATAATGATAAAACAAGTGAAGATTAGGTTATCTTGTTTTGATGGTCACTTTGACGTTTCGGATTATCATCGACAGCGACACATGAGCTGAATCGAATCGATTCAAATCAATAATTCATGTCTAACAAATCTGATGAGTCTCTGACAGACAAAGATACTGCCTCGCACGTTTATTTTATTTATTGGAATCCAAGACTGTATTTGTAGAAGAAGAAAGAACCAAGAAAACAGGACAACTAATATGTCAAGCTTCCTCTGTTTCCTCTTCCTCTTTCCCCTAATCTTGATCCTCCTCAAAAGTTTCAAACCCTCTAATAAATGGAATCTTCCCCCAGGCCCACTAAAGCTTACCATCATCGGAAACTTACACCAACGCCGAGAGTTACATCCAAGGAACCGTAGGAACCTCACCCAAAAGTACGGACCAGTGGTGCTTCTCCGCTTCGGATCCGTCCCCGTGGTCGTGATCTCATCGAGAGACGCAGCAGAGGAAGTGCTCAAGGTCCACGACCTTGAGTGTTGTAGCCGACCAGAGACTGTCGGGACCAGAACGATCTCGTACAACTGCAAAGGCATCGGATTCATGCCGTACGGTGAGGAGTGGAAGGCGATGCGAAAGCTCGCTGTTGTCGAGCTCTTCAGCATTAAAAAAACTACAGTCTTTTAGGTATATCAGAGAGGAAGAGAGTAACTTGCTGGTCAAGAAACTGTCTGAATCTGCTTCAAACCACTCTCTAGTGAATTTGAACAAAACCCTTTTCACCTTAGTCGCTAGTATAGTCTGCAGGATAGGGTTCCGGATCAATCTCCAGGACTGTGAGTTCATCGATGAAGACAGCATCGCAGAGTTTGTGCAGAAGTGTGAATCCGTCACGAGGACGTCTATGTTCTCTGACTTCTTTCCTGGAAGGTTCGGTAGATTCATCGATAGGATCTCCGGTCATAGCAAGAGACTAGAGAGTATATTTTCTGAAGTTGACAGTTTCCTTCAGAATATTCTCGATGATCATCTTAACCCTGGAGGAAGAAGAGAAGAAGAGAGCTCTGATATTATCGACGTCATGATCGATATGATGAGGAAACGAGACAAAGATGGAGACTCTTTCAGGCCGACCATAGATAACCTCAAAGGAATGATATCGGTAACGTTTTGGACCTTTCTTGTGTAACAAGTCTTCGTTTTCTTGTGACACAAGCTAGCTATGTTATATACCAGGACATATTTATAGCAGGGGTTAACACAACCGCCTCCACGATGATATGGGCAATGACTGAACTGGTTAGAAACCCTAGAGTGATGAATAAAGTGCAAGACGAGATTCGGACAACACTTGGAGATAACAAGAAAGAGAGAATCACAGAACAAGATGTTACCAAACTTCATTACTTCAAGCTAATGATCAAGGAGACATTGAGGTTACACCCAGCAGCTCCGCTTTTGCTCCCGAGGGAGACATTGACTCACATCAAGATCCAAGGCTACGATATTCCCGCAAGAACTAAGATCTTGATCAACGCTTACGCGATTGCACGTGATCCGGAACTATGGACAGATCCAGATGAGTTCAACCCTGACAGGTTTCTTGACAGTTCTGTAGATTACAAGGGATTGAGCTTTGAGCTTTTACCGTTTGGGTCTGGTAGGAGAATCTGTCCAGGGATGGCGTTGGGGATTGCCATTGTTGAATTGGGATTGTTGAACTTGCTTTACTTCTTTGATTGGGGGTTGCTTGAGAAGGAAGAAGCCGACAAGATCATCACCGGAAGTGAAGTTGCTCTTGACCTCTTTCAAGTTCTTCACCACTAAAATCTATTTATTTTTGTAACAACTTAATATTTGGTATTGAATTTTACATTAAGAATCATAGGGTCTACTATCCTTAAATATATAATATGGCTTGGAGAAGATGGCGCCATTTCTAATCATGTCTCAAAATGATATTTGATATGACATAACTCAAAGGATTAGCTGCTCCAAAACAAGTTTATACGTTTCTCATTAATAGACTAGTAAAAAATCAAAAGATGATTTTATTGTAGGATTAGTATTAACTATTAATCATAAAAACTGAGTAAGTAAAATCTAAAATGTTTTCTACATGAAACATGACTCTAGTTTCTTCTCTTCCGGCAACCTTGGCGTGATGGTCACCTTAAGACCGTACTTCATGTACAAGTTAGTCGTAACTCTCGGGACAACCACATGATCTTGGGCAACCTTGATTGAGTACTTCAACAAGACTGAAGCAGCTATCATCTTCATTTGCAAGTAAGCAAATGTTTTCCCTATACAAAGCCTAGGTCCAGCATTGAACACAACATATTTGAACTGGTCGTCACTGACAAACTTCCCTCCTTGGATCCACCTCTCTGGTCTGAACATTTCACAGTCTTTCCCCCATATTGATTCCATCCTTCCCATGGCATAGATAGAGAAGTAAACCCTTGAACCCTTTTTTATAAATGTCCCATCTGGAAACACATCATCTCCAATGGCTTGTTTCATCTCCATTGGGATTGGTGGGTAAAGTCTTAAGGTTTCTGAAATTGCTGCTTGAAGATACACCATGTTGTTTAGTTCTCTGACCGTGAAGAGACTACTGTCTGAAGGATCTCCTCTCTGTTTCATGATTTCTCTGATCTCGTGGATGATTTTGTTTTCAACTTGTGGGTGTCTTTGTATCACCCAGAAGAACCATGAAAGCGCAACAGAACTTGTGTCACGCCCAGCTAAGATGAAACTTGTGCAAAACTGTCTAAAAAACCTAATGGTTGAAGGACCAATCTCGTTACCTTTTTTATGACTCGCTATCTGAATAATCCTTGTAAGGACATCAGATCTATTATCTAACGTCTCATCATCCTTAAGCATGCAGATACGATCCATTATCATCTTGTTCACAAAGCCATGCACGACGTCAATAGCGTTTCTTAGACTTTTCTCATACCCTATGTTCAAAAACTTCATTGGTTTCCATATAAATGGCGGGATCATGAACCTAAACAACGTAGACTCCGTTGCTTCGTCAAAAGCTTTAGCAAATGGAACTTGAGGAAGATCTTGAGCTAGAGTCTCCGGGTCATCTCCTAGACCCGCGATGCAGATGATGTCAAACGTCAAGCGCAAGAGCACGTCTTGGAGATCAAAAGCTTCTTGTGAACTAGCGAAACTCTCCATCACCTTCAACAGCTTCTTGCTTACTAAACGTTGTGTCGTCTGAAAGGAATGCTCCATGAACCGAGTTGAATGCATTTCGGTTATGATGATCCTTCGTTGCTCTTTCCATGACTCATCATCGGCGTTAAAGATACCATCCTCGAGGAGATCTTTGAACCGGTCTTTGAAGAAGGTACCTTTGGGGTAGTTCTTAAAGTTGGTCTTGAGCATGTACTCAACATTGGCAGGAGAACAAGTCACGGCTCCATAAGATCCATCAAGGAAGAATCCGCGGTAAAGAAACGTGTTTCGGGATTTTTTTAAAGACTTTGTGACCCATCCATAGACATCATTTATATGAAGGAAAAACTCTACAGTAATGCCAAACACTGGCCACAGCATTGGCCCGTGCTTGTTAGTTAACTTCTCACGCAGGCAACAGAAAACAAACAGCCCTAACAACGCAATAGATACATCGAAGAGAGAAAGGTGATTAAAGACTCGCTCTGTTAAAGACATTGTAAGGTTCACTCACTGATGAAATCTTTTGTTTGTGGTAGTCTCATTGTTTCAAAAGAGAGTTTAGAATGTCAAATTATGTTGGAGGAAAGATGGGTCATGCATTTCATGTTTTGGTTTAGGACTTACATTTGTTGTCTTTGTGCAAACTTGGTCTATATTTGAAGATGATGAGGTTTCTTGTCGGAGACGCAATGTAAAAGGTTTTGGGATGACAAATGTGAATTGTGTGTTTATATGAAAATGAAGAAGAAAAACTCAAAAGAATGATCCCCAAATAAGTGCAGATCTGTTTGTCATGTCTTTTGTGAGTCTGTCTGACATAGGTGTATGACTTTTTTGGCTATACACTATACTGAAAAAAATTGAAATCATCAATAATATTCCAATCGTTTTATAAATTTGTATGCTTCAACGTTACGTATATATCAATTAAATCCTATTATACCATTTTAATCAATTTATTTGTGGTTAACCTACCTATATTATACCTTCAATGCATCTTATATAGAAGATGTTTTTCATTACGTTTCGCATGCTATAGAATAACTTTCATGAATGTTGGCAAAAAGAAAACTTTCATGAACTGTGGGAATATCTCTGTAGGTGGAATAATAAAAGCATAAACGGACCATATCAAATTCAATAGCTTAAAAGGATTGGATGAATGTATGGGTAGTTTCTACTTTAGACCATATACTGGTTTATGCAAAATGTAGAGAATTGCTATGTAGAATGAATTTATGTAGACTATATAGAATTATTCTTAATGCATCATCAGAAGCCAAAAACTCAGAGTCCCAGCTACTATCTTTTGCCGGTGGTTGAAGTGTCGTGATCACTTGAGGGCCTAAGGTTAACAGCACGTAAAGAAGAGTTTCAAGCACAAAAATGCCCAAAATCTTTATGTTGTTTTCCTTCTCATGCTTTAGTTTAAGAAAAGAATTATGAAAATATTTTAAACTACATGTAAAATGAAGTTATCAAAAAGTAAGATTAACAGCGACAATAAAAAGGTTCTACTAGTTATTTAGCAAAAAAATAAAATAAAAAGGTTTTAGCTCGGATCAATTTGATTGAAATTTGTTTGGTTTCTTAAATCAATCTCGGTTATCATTTCGGTTTGGTTCAGTTAAACCAAACCAACATAAAGCCAAAGTATGAACGGCGACATTGTCTAACCACGTGGCAGCTTGTCGGAAACTCAACTTCTGTTGACGAATGGCGCGATAATAACAAGAAGCAACCGTAGGGGTTCTCTTTCTGATCCTTGATAGTTGGTTGCACGAGACAGATCCGAGACTCTAGGGTTAACGATTATCCTTCCTTGTTTTGTCACTGTTTCGGATCTCAGCTCGCGGATCCTCCATCTCCTCCGGCGTAATGGATCCGACTTCTCGACCCGCTGTTGTCATCGACAATGGAACCGGGTACGTAAAAGTATCGATTTTTTTTTTAATAATCATGCGCATAAGGTGTTCGAGAAAATGCCGCAACCAGATCCATTTTGTGTATCTATGCATATTGCAGGTACACGAAAATGGGTTTTGCAGGTAATGTAGAACCGTGTTTCATCCTTCCGACAGTGGTTGCTGCTAACGAGTCTTTCTTGAGCCAACCCAAGAGTTCTTTAAAGGGAACTTGGGCGGCACAGCACAACGCTGGAGTTGCGGCTGATATGGATTTCTTCATCGGAGACGAAGCTCTTGCCAAGTCTCGGTCTAGTAGCACTTATAATCTTCGTTATCCGATCGAGCATGGTCAGGTTGAGGATTGGGATGCTATGGAAAGGTATTGGCAGCAGTGTGTGTTCAATTACTTGAGATGTGATCCGGAGGATCACTACTTTCTTCTCACTGAAAGCCCTCTTACTCCTCCTGAGAGTCGAGAGTACACTGGAGAGATTTTGTTTGAGACTTTCAATGTTCCTGGGCTTTACATTGCTGTTAACTCGGTGCTTGCACTTGCTGCTGGGTACACTACATCAAAGGTAGGTGGCGCATTGTTTGCTGGGTTGATAATGATCTGTTATGTTTGCTTGTTGACTGTCTGAATCTTTAAATTTCAAAATAAAAATATTGTCTTTTATTTGTCTTGTTAGACTCGCCTCATAATTTGACTCACGGTTCTTCTTAGTGTGAGATGACAGGGGTTGTGGTAGATGTTGGAGATGGGGCGACTCGTGTTGTGCCTGTTGCAGAAGGCTATGTTATTAGTAGCTGTATCAAGTCAATTCCAATTGCTGGCAAAGATGTCACCCTCTTTATCCAGCAACTCATGCGGGTATGCACTAGTCTAGATTTGGTCTTCCTTTGCAGTAGATTTTCAATTCTTTGTGATACTTAAAGGTACTTACTTGGTTACATGGGTAAAATCCAAATTTTGCATTCTATGGTAGCTCCTCATCCTGTTTATACAGTGTTAGATCTATTCCTCAGATACTTACTAGTTTAAGTTAATGTATTACTTTCCTGAAACTTTTTATTTAATTATTTGTTGTAGGAAAGAGGTGAGAATATACCACCAGAAGATTCATTCGATGTTGCCCGTAAAGTGAAAGAAATGTACTGCTACACTTGTTCAGACATCGTAAAGGTAATGCTTATTAGTGGTTGACGTTTTAAGTTAAATAATACTAGTTTTCTAATGATAGATTACTTCCATGTATGCTGAAAATGCTTGAAATTGAACAGAGGAAAACTGATAACTATGACTGATCATTCGTATGGTTGCAGGAGTATAATAAACACGACAAAGAACCAGGAAAGTATATTAAACAATGGAAAGGGGTTAAGCCAAAGACTGGTGCACCATACACTTGCGATGTGGGATATGAACGATTCCTTGGACCTGAGGTTTGTTACCATTTCTCTGTTTCCTAGGTTTTGATAAGATAGCCAGAATCGGAAACCGAGTTCATTTATTGGTGGATTACAAGTTATAACTAAAGCAGTTCCAGTGTCCTTAGCATTTTGCTCTGATTACTGAACGGTGTTTATATAGAAGATGCTCTTTCAATTTTCTGTTTATTACCGATGATATGTTGAGATTTTGTGTGTTACAGGTCTTCTTTAATCCAGAGATATACAGCAATGACTATATAACTTCTTTACCGGCTGTAATAGACAAATGTATCCAGTCTGCACCTATTGACACACGAAGAGCTTTGTATAAGGTCTGATACACAGAGTTTGGTCAGATGTATCCAGTCTGCACCAGTTGATATAGTTTTTTCTTGGTGCTGATGAATTTGTGAAAATCATTTCAGAATATAGTATTGTCCGGAGGTTCAACTATGTTCAAAGATTTCGGAAGAAGGTTACAAAGGGATCTCAAGAAGATTGTTGATGCTCGTGTTCTTGCTAATAACGCACGTACTGGTGGTGAAATCACGGTAAAAATTTGATATCTGTAAAATAAAAGTAAATAGATATGTAACTTTAGTTATATATTATTAACCATGTTCTGTTTCGTTTGTGTTGATATTTATGACAACAGTCTCAACCTGTGGAGGTTAACGTCGTGAGCCACCCTGTCCAGAGGTTTGCAGTTTGGTTTGGAGGCTCCGTGCTTTCATCAACTCCTGAGTTTTTCGCGGTATGTAAATAAGCTATTTTGTGCGTTTCTTCTTGAATTGTCACCGGTTATAAAGGACTAGAAACCGGTTTATAGACCAGCTAGTTTAAGAGAAACGAAGCTCATGACTTGATTTGTTTGAAACATGTGTTTTTTTGTTTTGTTATGTTGTTATGGTAGAGTTGCAGAACGAAAGAGGAGTATGAGGAATGTGGAGCAAGCATATGCCGAACTAATCCGGTGTTCAAGGGGATGTATTGAAATAAATTGAAGCTGCGCCAGCATCATCTTAAGATCACGTGAATGTTTGTCTGAAAAACACTAAAAATTTTAGTTACTCGCAACTCAAGCTATTTGTTTTTAGGTTCATGAGTTCACAGTCAAGGTAAAAGCTAGGGTTGGTTGGTTGGTTGATGTAGAAGAAGTCATTATTTTCAGACAAAATAAAAGAATAAAAAGTATGCAGATGTCGGATTGTTTCTTCTCTGAAACGTACCACACGCATCATATCCCATAAAAGTGATTGCACCTGTTTAATTTGTCGATGCCACTGTTTTGGACACATAGCTGTATAATCGGTGCCGGTGCAATCGATTTTTCAGACCAGAGGGAGATTTTCACCTTGTAATATTTGGGAATAGTAAATATTTACAACATATTGATAAGAATGTTGAACCCCTTTTTGTTTACTCTTCGATCAATTTGTCCTTTTTTGAACGGTTGACTGATGTGTTTTGCTTTTCTATGTCGGAATAATCTTCCAGTAATTTAAGAGGTTCAAATAGATTTATCATTCGGTAATTTTTATTGTAGGAAATGAATTTGATCATTGACTTTAGATATAATTTTTCTTCTCCCTCTCAGGAAGTACTATTAGTGTTTGAAAATTTCCTGATGGTTTTGAGTCTCGTTCGGTGATGGAGCTTTTATAATCTGGGAGCTCCTAGAATCCACTCTTTCCAATGGATTGGCTACTGACTGTCTTTTATCTCTTACGTCTTCTTCATCGCTTTGTAATGAGCTTATTAAGATGCTGTATTTCTAGGAAGCAGTATAAGAGATTGAAAAGAGTCGATCAAATCACATTACAAACAATGATACAATATTTGTTATCATCATCAGCACCACTGGAATTAAAGAACTATCGATGACCTGAAATTTTTCATACTTGACCGAGAATCTCGTAGACCTAACCTACATAAGCTAGTTTCTCGAGGTTGTTAAGGCATGTTGCTTGTCCGATGGACGCACCTCTTTCTTTTTGATCTCATCACTTTTGATATCAATACCAGTTGCTGTTTGGGGTAACCGAGATGGCATAAGGAAACATGGCCAATGTTCGTCCCACATTGTGGGGCTTGGATGCATAGCTCTCCTCTTCTCTTTGCCTTAAGAATAACCATCAGTCTGGTTTTGAGAAACATCATATGTAGAATAAATATCATCATCACCCTTTTTACTTTTTTTTTTTGTTTCTTCGGACTCTCTTGGCACTGTAGTACAATATTACCAAACGATGGTCTCTACTCGAGGGACTTTTTTCGTGCTGCTATTGTCATACTTTTTGTTATCAGATGTCAAATCAAAACTCATGTCAAAGGAAATGCTTACTTCAAATGATGTGCATTGAATGTATCAGCAAAAGGTTGGAGAAGAGAACAGATCAAGTTTTGGTTGTAAAATTTAAAATTTGATCCAAACAAATAACAAATTTAACATACACTGACAATATAGTATCCAAAGTTGCTTCCAACTGTGACATCCAAATCAAAACGTATTGACTCTTTAAGAAAACTGAGAAACGGAATGTTCAACAAAAACACTATTAAGCTACTAAACTTTATGTTAGAAAGGATCTGCACCAAAACCTGTTTATCGATGAGCAACATGTCAAGGCCAAAGCAATCCTCCTCTCGCTGTGTGACGGGATTGAAAAGCGGGAATAACATCCTTGAAGCAAATAGCAGTATGAGCCGTGGAGATCGATTTCAGCGTTTTGTTAGCCGTGGAATTGCGAGTGTGTGTTTTTAAGCGAATATATTTGAGTAAGAGTTCTGTGAGAGAACCACACTAGATTTTTATAT
Organism: Raphanus sativus; assembly: GCF_000801105.2. NCBI lineage: Eukaryota > Viridiplantae > Streptophyta > Magnoliopsida > Brassicales > Brassicaceae > Raphanus > Raphanus sativus. The sequence continues at coordinate 13,577 of NW_026618033.1, forward strand.
TGTGAAGATGATATGAGAGATTGAGATTAGTTCCTCTAAGAATGGGAAGTACAGAGAAATGTTTTAATGACGGATGGTGTGGTAAAGCGTTAGATTGAAGTGAACGCGTGTTGGCCTGTTGGGTGAGTGCATTATGTTTATTTGTTTTGGGCTATGAAATGGTCTGGTGATAAACAAAACACAAATTTTCTAAATTGTTATTTTGGGCTATGAAATGGGTTGTTAGGACACTAAAATAAAATACATGAGGCCGGAACGAAATAAAGAAAAAAATATAGAATATATGGGCTCCGCTTTAAACCCAAGTTACATGGTGATGTGTCTATTTAATTAGTTGGAAATATCTATCTAATCTTGATTATCGAAACTAAAGTACAAAAAAAAAAATTAACCATTAAGTTTACAATTTTTTTTACAACCCTATACCACTGAAACAATTAATAAATTTATTCTAAACATTTAATGTATTTTATTTATTTAATTAAAATAAAATCTATTAGTTCCTATAATTTATCTAACCAATAAATTTAATATATTTTGATAGTCAACAAAAATTTATAATATCCTCA
>NW_026618034.1:0-14140 GCF_000801105.2 Raphanus sativus
ACTTGGTCTTTCATCTTTCTTAATATTCCTTCTTCTTGAATCAACATAGCATTTTTTCTAATGTTCCATTATCTTTACTGGCGTTGTAATACACCTGAAACTTACTAAACTCAAGAGGTATAGAGTTCATGATGAATTGGACGAGAAATTGTTCATGCACCTCCTTTTCAAAGGTCTTTAACTTTGTAGCCAAATTAAACATGTGAGTCACATGATCATGAATTAGCTGGGACCAGTCAAACATTTTCATAGTTTGCTCATTTATGAGACTTCCTACATCCGACTTACATCCAACCCAACTATAAACACTTCTTAAATCTATTCTATAAATTCTTTATCATTCTCTGTCTTAGATATCAATGACTTAACCCTTTCTACCGTCATCAACCTATGATATATGGTGTTTTTCACATCATTGTATATATGTTTTCTTTTGTTTGAAGTCACTAATTCGTGTCAGTCTAGTCCTTTTTGACCTTTTACAGGTCTGGAGTTAGCAGAAGAAAGAAGAGAAGGTGCCTGATGAAAAGAAGTCCTTTTGGAGCATTCCTGCGGAGAACACTCAAGAGAACAATCCCGAGACTGTTCTCTCTCAAGCGGAACAAGCAGACGGAGTGATCCGGCGATTGTTCCAGACGAATATGGAAACTCCTATTTCGGGATTTTAAGCCCTGTTGCCCTAATCTCTTTTCTTCTGATCGGCGCCTCCATATAAAATGCCATCTATCTATTTTCTATTTTTCTTACGCTAGTTTTTACAAGAGAACACTGAGTATTGCGATCTGCAACTTGTAAGGGAGAAGAATCCATCCTCTCATAGAGAAGATCATCTGAACCCTTTTGTTTTCTACTCTGTTCTTATGCAATTTTATTCAGGATTTATGTCTTTGTTTATGTGCATCATGATCGAGTAGTGACCTTGCTCGCCTAGGGTTTTTAGGGTGTTGAGACATGAGCTAAACATAGATAAGCGATCCATAACTGTTCTTCATTCATACTGTTCTTACTGCTTTCATTAAACTGATCACTTGATGTTAGATCACCAGTTCATCACCTAGTTAACCGCTTAGGATGATAACTTGACATGTATTGAATGAGCTTAGTATCCCTAATCAGCGAAAGTAGATATTAGGGTGGTAAGTGAACTGATCGGACCTGTTCTCTAAAGCTTGCAATCGATTCTCATCCCAACGACAGTTAGGTGGTGAGATCGATCTGCAAAGCGATCACTACCACGACAGTGGAGTGTTCCAGCTGAGTGATCCGAGTTCTAGAAAGCACTTCATCGCGCTTGAATAATTGTTTGGCTCCAATTCATCACCCAATGAAATACCCTAGGCTAGCTCTTGTTTAATTGAATCAATCTCGTGTTTGTTTGCTTGTTTGCTATCGCCTATTTCAACCAAATCATATCTTCTTCTTAGCTTGATTCTGAAACTTATAGAACTAGAGTGTAGACTGGTCCTCTGGATTTGAATCTCAAGTACTACAATTGCAACTGTTAACTTGGCAGTAGCAAGGATTCATTTTTAGTGTATCAAGTTTTGGCGCCGTTGCCGGGGACCAGATTTTTTTTACCTCTAATTTTCGGTTTCATACCTAGTCTAAGATATCTAACTCGTGTTATTTTCTTTGTTTCAGCTGATGATCCAGGTGCATGACCAGTAGACATACTCGGAGCAACGCACAAGGGCCATTGCATCAGCTTTCTAACGAAGAACTAGCGAGATTGGAACGACAGAACCGTCAACAGCCGAGATCAACGAACACCGACATGGGTGATCATCCAGATGATCTCACTGCTGCGTTTGCACTCATGCAACAGCAGATGCAGCAGATGCAGCAGACGATCCAAGCGCAGCAAGCTGCTGCCGAGCAAGCTGCTCTGAATGCTGCGAACCAACAAGAGGGAGTGGTCCAGATCGGCCAGAGAAACTTACTGCGTAATCTGCCCGCTACGCGATCTGCCATAACCCCTCCACCGTGCACAAGGCAAGACTTCGAGATCAAGCCAGCCTTGATAAGTCTAGTGCAAAGGAAGATCTTCAATGGGCTTCCTGCTGAGATACCGATGGACCACATCGAGCACTTCGAGAAGATGTGTGGTTTCACTAAAGCGAATGGAGTACCACCCGATTACATCAAGTGTACTCTGTTCCCTTTCTCTCTTGATGGGAAAGCTGCTCGCTGGCTTGATTCACTACCCACCGGATCACTCACCACTTGGGAACAAGTCCGAGAGGCTTTCTTAAGCCACTTCTACACGAAATCGAAGACAGCAGCTCTGAGACAGAAGATCGTGACCTTCAAACAATTGGTGGACGAGCCGTTCTGTGATGCTTGGGAGCGATTCAATGTCTACCGCAGAGAGTGCCCACATCACGGTTTTGAGGAAGACTATCTGCTGGGAGTGTTCTACGATGGAGTAGGTTGGGAGTACAGGAACGCTTTGAACTCCGCCAGTAAGGGAGACTTCATGACTCAGTCCACTCGAGGTGCATTCGAGTTGATTGAGAACATGGCCTCAAGCTCAGCTGACAATAACCGCGAGACTGATCGCACTCAGAAGGTGAAGAGCATCGACAACAGCAAGATTGATGAGCTCTCTGCCAAGGTCGACCAGCTGATTAAGAGTAACCAGAACCAGGTCTTCATCATGGAAGAATCCCCACAGGATAAAGCAACCGCAGAAGGCACATCAGAGGCGGATCAGTCGGCTGAGGATCAGCATGAAGTGAGTTATGTGAATGGGCAAGGATGGCAGTTCAAGAACTATCACCCGAACCCTAACGTGAGGAACAATCCCCACCTGTTCAATGCCCCTAAACCAGACGATAAAGCTCAAGGGAACCAAGGTCAGAACAGTGGATACCAAAGGCCTTATGGCAATCAGGGAAGAACCTTTGTCCTTAACCCAGCTCAGAATGCTCAGTTCCACAGCCAGAAACAGCCGGTTAATCAGCAAGCTGCACAACCGACTCAGACTGCTCCGCATGATGACATGAAGAGTCTCGCCAATATGATGAGTCAGCTGCTCCAAGGACAGCAGATCCAAGGGAAGGCACTGAACCAGGTCACAAACGACATCAACACCAGGATGAATCATATGTTCAATGACCTGAGTGTGAAGTATGACAATGTCTCAAGCCATATGAGACAGATGGATATTCAGATTGCTCAGACTGCTGAGAACGTGAAGAGACAGCAAGGAACTCTCCCTGGGAAAACAGACAAAAACCCCAAGGAGTGCAATGCAGTAGGGTTGAGGAGTGGAAAGCAACTGCCTGATCTAGACCCCAGGAGATTCACATCGGCTGAGAAAGGAAAGCAGAAGGAGTCGGATCAGCCATCTAAAGCTGTACCCACAGATGAGGATGATGCAGAACAACCTACTGAGACTGTTCCGACGGAAGCAGAGCGACCCGCTGGGGTTGTTCCACCGACTGCAGCGCCTTCTCCTGCTCGTCAGTATGTGCCAAAAGTTCCTTACCCTGTTCCAGCTAAGGCTACACGCAAGGATAAGGAAGAGATGAAGTGCAGGAAGATGCTAGAAGACCTAACTGTCAAGCTCCCTCTGATGAGTGCGATCCAGATGATACCATCCATGCGCAGCTTTGTCAAAGGACTGATCTCTGGGAAGATATCTGATGACAGTGAGTTCATGATTGTCTCTAAGGAGTGCAGCGCGGTGCTCCAGAACAGAAGGATCAAGAAGATGGGTGATCCGGGAAAGTTTGTTCTCTCGGTTCAGATTGGGAGAACACTTTTCTCATGCTCATTGGTCGATCTAGGGTCGAGCATAAACCTCATGCCATACACTGTGGCTAAGCGCCTTGGATACTCGGACTTCAAGCCTACCAGGATGTCACTAGTGTTTGCTGATCGATCTGTGAAGTCTCCAGTTGGAATCCTCGAAGATCTTCAAGTTCTGGTTGGGAATACAATTGTTCCTGCCGATTTCGTTGTTCTGGAAGTCGAGGAAGACTCCAATGATCCCCTGATCCTAGGCAGACCATTCCTCTGCACTGTCGGAGCTATTATTGATGTCCGACAAGGGAAGATCGATCTCCACCTTGGAGATATTGTGATGAAGTTTGAGATGGATCAGATGCTCAAGAAGCCGATGCTGGATGGACAAACCTTCACTGTCCAAGAAGATGGTGATCCCCTAGAGCCGCATGAAGGTATGATCGAGGAGATTCTCACCGAGGATCCACTTGAACTCGCCTTAGTCAGAGCTGAAGCCGAGCAAAGCTTAGAGAGTGTTGATGCTGATGCCTATGCCAAGTTCCTGGATGCAGCCAGGAGTATGGAGAGGATGGTGGCGAATCTAAGTCTGGGGGAGAACAGTGACTCCAGCACATCAACTGGAACAACCACGCCTCAGAACCCGACTGTTCCGGCAGCTCAGCCCGATGACTCATGGAGCGAGCTGAAAGCTCCAAAGGTAGAGCTCAAATCCCTTCCCAAGGGACTCAGGTATGCATTTCTTGGACCCAACTCCACATATCCTGTCATTGTGAATGCTGACCTGAACAATGCAGAGACTGCTCTGCTTTTGTGTGAGCTGAGGAAATATCGTAAGGCTTTAGGTTACTCTCTAGCTGACATACCTGGCATTTCACCTGATCTGTGCATGCATAGAATACACCTGGAAGATGAATCGATGACTTCTGTAGAACATCAGAGGAGGTTAAACCCGAATCTAAAAGATGTTGTAAAGAAAGAGATAATGAAACTTCTAGAAGCAGGTGTGATCTATGCGATCTCTGACAGTAAGTGGGTTAGTCCCATGCATGTAGTACCTAAGAAAGGTGGGATCACTGTTGTAACCAATGAAAAGAATGAATTGATCCCCACTAGAACAGTTACTGGTCATCGCATGTGCATTGATTTTCGTAAATTGAATGCTGCGACTCGTAAGGATCACTTCCCACTTCCTTTTATTGATCAAATGCTTGAGAGATTGGCTAACCACCCTTACTATTGCTTTTTAGATGGTTATTCAGGTTTCTTTCAGATTCCCATCCACCCAGATGATCAGGAGAAGACGACGTTCACATGCCCTTATGGAACATATGCATACAGGAGGATGCCATTCGGCTTGTGCAATGCTCCAGCGACCTTCCAGCGATGCATGATGTCAATTTTTACTGATCTGATCGAAGACATAATGGAGGTTTTCATGGACGATTTCAGCGTCTATGGAAGCTCCTTTCATGTCTGTTTGTCAAATTTGTGCAGGGTACTGAAGCGATGCGAAGAGAAGCATTTGGTGCTGAACTGGGAGAAATGCCACTTCATGGTGAGAGATGGGATTGTTCTGGGACACAAGATATCCGAGAAAGGCATTGAGGTGGACAAGGCAAAGATCGAGGTCATGATGAGTCTGCAACCACCAACTTCAGTGAAGGGAATCAGGAGTTTCTTGGGACACGCTGGTTTCTACAGGAGGTTCATCCAAGACTTCTCTAAGATCGCGAGACCACTCACTCGGTTGCTCTGCAAGGAAGCTCAGTTTGCCTTTGACAGTGACTGCTTAGCCGCATTCCACACAATCAAGGGAGCTCTAGTCAGTGCACCAGTTGTCCAACCTCCAGACTGGGATCTCCCTTTTGAGATCATGACAGATGCGAGTGATTTTGCAGTAGGAGCAGTCCTTGGACAGCGTAAAGACAAGAAGCTTCACGTGATCTACTATGCAAGCAGAACTTTGGATGAAGCTCAATGCCGATACGCAACCACAGAGAAGGAGCTCCTTGCCATCGTGTTCGCCTTTGAGAAGTTTAGATCCTATTTGGTTGGATCAAAGGTGATTGTGCACACAGACCACGCGGCTCTCAAGTACCTGCTCACGAAGAAGGATGCTAAACCGCGCCTCTTAAGATGGATCCTCTTGCTCCAAGAGTTTGATCTAGAGATAAGAGACAAGAAGGGAGTTGATAATGGAGTGGCAGATCATCTCTCCAGGATGAAAGTGTCAGATGAGACAGTTCTTGATGTGGAACAACCGATGGAGTACGTCAATGCGATTGGTCTGCGCAACATGGAGCAGTCATCACCTGCCATTAAGGATTGTTCCCGCGTAGAAGGAGCATTCGTTGCAGTGATCCAGAAGGAGTACCCGAATCTTCCATGGTTTGCTGAGATTGCCAACTTCTTGGCAGCTGAGAAAGAGCCTTTGAGGTTCACTGGGAATGAGAAGAGGAAATTTTTGAGGGAGGCAAGGCACTACTTCTGGGATGAGCCGTACCTCTATCGGCAAGGCAAGGATGGGATCTTCAGAAGATGTGTTCCGGAGGCTGATATTCCAGGGATCCTTAACCGGACGGTCCGAACCGAACCGAACCGAACATTATGACATTCGGTTAGTGCTCGGTTATCAGAAGCAAACCGATCGGAAGCTGTTAAAAAAATGTTCGGTTAGTGCGTCGGTTCGGTTCGGTTCATGATAACCGATCGGTTAACCGAAATTTTTAACCTACCTATATATATAACTCTTATTAACCTAAACAACCCTAATCAGTTTCTCTTTTCTTCCTCAAACTCGAGCCGCAGCTTCGTCGGATTCTCAACCCTAGCAACTCATTTTCGTCCGATTCACACATCTTTCCGACCACTAGGTAGGTTCTTCACCTTTTCACTCTCTTCTCTATTTCTGTGTAGTTTTGAGTTTGCGATTGATTTGAGGACTAGGGTTTCTGTCGAAATCAATTAGGGGTTTATGATTTGGCTTGAATGAGGGGTCGATTATCTTTGTGAGAGTGTCTCCAAGTGTTTGATTTGGATTAATGATGAGTTTTGATGGATTTGAGATTTAGGGTTTTGGTCGAAATCGATTTGGGGGTAGACGTTAAGGGTGGCTTTAGGTTGAAGGTTTGGTTGGTTGATTGTAAGTGTCTTGTTGCTGCTCTGTCGGTAATCTCTTTTTAACTTAATTTTTTCGTTTTATTATCAGGAGCAAATACGGTGGTAGAAACAAAAGATCGTCTTTCTTTTTCCATGTGTAGAGAATCTTCAAATTGAAGGAGAATCTCCTCATTTGAATTGGAGGTAATTTTTAATCTGTTTGAACTGCTTTGTGTGTTTTTGTGTTTTTGTTCTTTTTTTCACTGATTTATTAAAATTGCAGGTTGGTGGAGTTCAAGCGTCATGGTGACCTTTAGTTTTTAGTTTTCTGTTGTGTTGTTTGATCACTCTTTATGTTTTGCGGGACATTATAAGATTTGAGTCATAGATTCTTAGATTTGGAATGTTGGATCATTTTAGATGTTTGAGAAAGAATGAACAATATACATGTTGGTTTTTTTGCTGATAAATGTGGATTTTTCAGGTCATATCCGAAAAATTCATTAATAACCCGAAAACCGAAGATAACCGAAAAATCCAAAAATAACCGAGTGTAACCGAAAATATCGGTTTTCTGGTAAATAATATAAAAATTCGGTTAAATTCGGAAATAAATTGAAAACCGAAAATAACCGACTTCCGAACCGACCCGAACCGAATTCAATTTCGGTTTTCTTCGGAATTAATTTTAGAAATTCCGGTTAACCGAGAACCGAAATTTCGGTTCGGTTCGGTTTCGGAAAACCGAAATCGCAGGCCTAGTTCCTCTTATGCTGGTCACTTCGCCACCTTCAAGACTGTTTCCAAGATCCTCCAAGCCGGTTTCTGGTGGCCTACTATGTTCAGAGATGCTCACGCCTTCATATCTCGATGCAATTCATGCCAAAGGATGGGGAGTATAAGCAAGAGAAACGAAATGCCTCAGAACTACATCTTGGAAGTTGAAGTGTTCGATTGCTGGGGGATCGATTTCATGGGACCTTTCCCAGTCTCTCACAAGAATGAATACATCCTAGTTGCTGTGGACTATGTCTCCAAGTGGGTGGAAGCAATTGCTAGTCCAACTAATGATGCGCGAGTTGTAACCAAGATGTTCACCTCCATTATCTTTCCAAGATTTGGAGTGCCTAGAGTGGTTATAAGCGATGGTGGAACTCATTTTATCAACAAAGTGTTCCAAGGATTGCTGAGTAAGAATGGTGTGAAACACAAGGTTGCAACCGCCTATCATCCTCAAACAAGTGGTCAAGTGGAAGTTTCCAACAGAGAGATCAAGAACATCCTCCAGAAAACTGTCAACGCCACCCGCAAGGATTGGTCCCTTAAGCTTGACGATGCTCTCTGGGCATACAGAACAGCCTACAAGACCCCTCTAGGGACCACTCCCTATCACCTGGTCTATGGCAAGGCGTGCCACCTACCTGTTGAGCTAGAGTACAAGGCGGCTTGGGCTGTCAAACTACTCAACTTCGACATTAAACCTGCCAAAGAGAGGCGAACCATTCAGATCCACGAGTTGGAGGAGATCAGGCATCTGGCCTATGAGAGTTCTAAGATCTATAAGGAAAAGACCAAGGCGTTCCATGACAAGCGGATCATCAGCAGAAGCTTTGTTCCGAACGATCAGGTCTTACTCTTCAATTCGCGGGTTAAGCTGTTCCCTGGAAAGCTTAAATCTAGATGGTCGGGACCTTTCACCATTAAGGAGGTCCGCCCTTATGGAGCTGTTGTGTTGCTGGACACAAGAGGAGGAGAATTCGTTGTTAATGGTCAGCGTCTCAAGCCATATCTTGCTGACACAACAATCGCTGAAGGTGTAGAGATACCCTTGAGCGATCCCCCTCAAGCCTAATCGGCTCATTGAAGTCAAGCTAGTGACAGAAAACAAGCGCTTGGTGGGAGGCAACCCACCGGTGAGTGTAAATATTGTTTTCTCTTTGTTTTTATCTTTCTAGGAACTAACTTGCAGGTTGAAAAACCAAGAAAATTCGAGATCACTCCAGGAGAGCACTCCAGCGGTTGTTCCGCCGGTGGTTCCAGGTAAGTTCTCGAACAAAAAAAAAAAAAAAAAAAAAAATAAATAAAAAAAAAAAAAAAAAATCAGAGAAGGGGAAGCGGTTTTGATTGGTTTTTAAAAGCCCAAACATTCCACTTCCCCACTTCATCTCTCTCGCCGCACAACCCCCCCCCTTAGAACCCTAAAATCGCGAACTCATCTCTCTCTCTTTCTCTTCGATTTTGGTTCTAACCTCTTGGGATTTTCTTGAGATTGGGTTGTTCTGCAGGATTCACCTCTCCACTCAAGGTAATCGGACAAGAACTCTCCCCCTCTTTGCGCATGCAAATCGCGAATTGGGAGTGATTTCTTGAATCCTCTTTTTCCTTTATGCTTGCGATTTCTTCCTAGATTGTAGCTCTTGATAGTATATTTGCTACTAGGATTGAATTCATGGTTGATTTTGAATGCAATAAGAACCGATTGTTGCTTTTACTTATTGGCCTTTGCGATTCCTATTGTTGAGATTGAAGCTTGTGTAGGTTGTCTAGAAATCGATGGACTTGAGTAGAACAAGAAGATTGGATTGTTCCATCGTTTCTAGAACAACCAACGAACTGTGCTGATATTGGGATTTCGTTTTTGTCTTGCAGATGCCTCCAAAGATGCGGAACGCAAGAGCCACCAAGAGCACGGCTTCTCCAGCCGCGAGTGCTCCACCTGGGTACCCGTGGCCGAACAAGACTGAGGGAGCACCCATAGACCTTAATGATCCGATGCTCCTTGACTTCAACGTCGAGGGATGGGACAAGGAGTCGGCAGCGATATACAACAAGCTCCTCCTAGCAGAGATCTTGCCCACGCGGTTCGTGAACCAGCAAACACTAGGCGATATAGGCCTTGACACTGAGGTGTTCGACACGATGCAGGCTATGGGAATCATGCCTCTCTGCTACCAGGCTCAGGTTCTCTACCCCGACTTGGTCAGGCAAGTGCTCGCGACATGCAAGATCACTTACCAGAACCCCAATGCGCCTACGTACGAGAACTGCTTCTTCTCCTTCATGGCTGATGGCAAGTTCTGCACCATCTCTCTCGACGACCTGAACTCGCTATTCGAGATTGCAGACACGCCAAAGGGGGTTTCAGTGGAAAGGAAGTTCAAACCGGCAGACACCTTTTGGGACCTCATCGCAGCCGGCAAGTTCACCTCCCGCAAGGCCTATCAGTCGCAGATCCGGAACCCTGCTATCCGGATCATCGCCAAGATTGTGTCCAATGTCTTGTTCGCGAAGGAGTACACCTCCAAGATCACGAATGGAGAGCTCCAAGTTCTCTACACGGGACTTGAGGACGAGATGCGCAGAGAGAACATCACCCCGATCCAGGAAGTCAAGACCAACCCAGGGTATCATCTCATCTCCATGTTCGCTGAACGCAGAGACACACTGGTTCGAACTGATGATAAGAAGGATCGTTGCGGCAGTCTGCTCACTCCCTTGTTCCAGCACTTCAACGTCAACCTCAGCTCTTACACGGTCGTCTCTGCGATTGAGTACATCGATACTCCTTACCTGATCGCATGCCACATCCTGCGCGACGAGACCACCTACAAGTTCCAGGACAAAGAAGGGAACCCTCTGTACTGCAAGCTCCCTATGCCTGGGTTCACAGACTTCTTATCCTTGGAGAACATTGTGTTCTCACCGGCTGAAGAGCACCTCTGCGATGATCCTAAGGCACCGGTTCAGCACGATGATGAAGACATGGATGATGTGGAGCATGTGACTCCACCGGCTGATGGTGAGTACGACCTGGAGGACTTCACCGATGTGACTGATGATCACGCCTACAGACGCTGGATGGTTGATTCCCAGAAGAAGAACAACAGCCTCATGAAGAGGATACTCAGGGCGATCACAGGCGGCTGCATTGGAGCACAGGAGGAGCGTACACCGCAGAGAACAAGGCGCCCAGGCAAGGAACAAGCAGGCACATCGACTGGAGGAGTGAGACTGCCGAGGAACAGGAGGACAGCTGGTCACTCCGGTAGCGGCGATTCAGACTGAGTCCGAAAGGACTATTTCTATCCCTTGTCTTATCCATCTGAACTATTTATTTTTCATGTTATTTGCTTCTGTTTGGTTTGTTTCAGCTTCCTTTGATTTATTTTCACAACCAGGGATGGTGTGAACTAAGTCTGGGGGAGCAATGTACTTGTGTGCTTTTTGAGTCAGTCCTTGTGTCATTTTTATGTTTTTATCGAGTCAGTTTTTAGGATCGAGTCAGTCAAAACTATTGTGGGAATCAGGACCTTATTTGTGATGCTCTTTAACCACCTCGTGCTTTAACCTTCTTATTCAGTGACCTTAGCAGTGATGAAAGACCCACACATGGACCTGGAACACCCTGACTTATCTCATTTGACACTTCAGAAGTTCTATACCGATCAGGTTACACTGGGCAGACTTAACTCCACTTTATCTGAACCTAATCTGGACTTTAATTCTTCTTGTCATGGGCACTAGATCAGGGTAGAATGAGAACTGCACTCAGGACTTCTTATCCGATTTCATCCCTCTTGCTGTTCCTGAGTGGCTAGCTCATCTTTAGCTAGTTCCCACCTTGAACCCTGACCTTTAATTCCACCCTCATGCATTTGCTTTTCTAGTACTTTATGTGCAGATATGTGCAAAAAGGTCGGAGAGGAAAGGATCGACGCAGTTCTTACTCATCAATGCTCACACAATGGAAGCAGGCGGAACAACCGGAGTGCTTGTTCTGATACGTAAGGGAACAACCGGGATGCCTGTTCCGATACTATGGAGAACAACGAAGAAGTAAGTGGCTAGATCAGACCAGAACGAATCACCAGTGGCATCATGTACATCACTTGCTACCTCCTTGCTCGTCACCCCAGCATTTTGTAATTCAGTATAAAAAAAAAAAAAAAAAAAAAAAAAAAAAAAAGAATTTGTTTTGTTTTGCTTTGATTTACTGGTGACGAGAAGGGGAAGAATCTATGATGCATGCCACTGGGGAAGTTGAGAAAGTGATGGTGATTTCAGTGAAGTGTTCTGAAGGGGAAGTTGAATCGCGCAGAGCAGTCCTATGATCGATCTATCGGAGAGCAGTCCGATTGGCAGAGATGAGTAAGGACTGTGGACCTCAATGGAGCCGTCCTCTCACGACCATTTTGTGCGATATCCTGCACCCGCTCTTGGTAAACCCTAAACACTCTTGAACTCCACCATAAAAGTTAGCCTGTTCTATACCTAGCCCGTTCTCTCTGAGTAGAGCCTGTGACAAGAAGCTCACGCTTATCTTAATTGAACATAAGGAGTTTTGTCTCGAAAGTGTTGCCTTTTCAGGTTAAGATATAGAGTAAGGAGCAGATCTTCGAACAGCGATCAGGGGGTTCTCAGTAAGTGTGTGTGGTCCTAGTCTACAGCTTGTATGGTTCAGAGATTTGTGGTAAGAGTATGGTTGCTGAGAATAAGCGAGTTCCCACGTTTTTAAACCTTTCTCCCTGTTCTTGGTACTTGCCTTGTTCGAGGACAAACAAGGATCTAAGTCTGGGGGAATTGATATATGGTGTTTTTCACATCATTGTATATATGTTTTCTTTTGTTTGAAGTCACTAATTCGTGTCAGTCTAGTCCTTTTTGACCTTTTACAGGTCTGGAGTTAGCAGAAGAAAGAAGAGAAGGTGCCTGATGAAAAGAAGTCCTTTTGGAGCATTCCTGCGGAGAACACTCAAGAGAACAATCCCGAGACTGTTCTCTCTCAAGCGGAACAAGCAGACGGAGTGATCCGGCGATTGTTCCAGACGAATATGGAAACTCCTATTTCGGGATTTTAAGCCCTGTTGCCCTAATCTCTTTTCTTCTGATCGGCGCCTCCATATAAAATGCCATCTATCTATTTTCTATTTTTCTTACGCTAGTTTTTACAAGAGAACACTGAGTATTGCGATCTGCAACTTGTAAGGGAGAAGAATCCATCCTCTCATAGAGAAGATCATCTGAACCCTTTTGTTTTCTACTCTGTTCTTATGCAATTTTATTCAGGATTTATGTCTTTGTTTATGTGCATCATGATCGAGTAGTGACCTTGCTCGCCTAGGGTTTTTAGGGTGTTGAGACATGAGCTAAACATAGATAAGCGATCCATAACTGTTCTTCATTCATACTGTTCTTACTGCTTTCATTAAACTGATCACTTGATGTTAGATCACTAGTTCATCACCTAGTTAACCGCTTAGGATGATAACTTGACATGTATTGAATGAGCTTAGTATCCCTAATCAGCGAAAGTAGATATTAGGGTGGTAAGTGAACTGATCGGACCTGTTCTCTAAAGCTTGCAATCGATTCTCATCCCAACGACAGTTAGGTGGTGAGATCGATCTGCAAAGCGATCACTACCACGACAGTGGAGTGTTCCAGCTGAGTGATCCGAGTTCTAGAAAGCACTTCATCGCGCTTGAATAATTGTTTGGCTCCAATTCAACACCCAATGAAATACCCTAGGCTAGCTCTTGTTTAATTGAATCAATCTCGTGTTTATTTGCTTGTTTGCTATCGCCTATTTCAACCAAATCATATCTTCTTCTTAGCTTGATTCTGAAACTTATAGAACTAGAGTGTAGACTGGTCCTCTGGATTTGAATCTCAAGTACTACAATTGCAACTGTTAACTTGGCAGTAGCAAGGATTCATTTTTAGTGTATCACCTCATTAAGTTCAAACTCAGCCTATTAGATTGCTCTCATCTCTTATATACCGAAACTTTTCACATTCTGAGCTATCTACCGTAATGGCTAAGGGCTCCCCATCAATTACTATGGTGAAGTCTAATGTCACTACACCCAGTGTAAACTGGATATTTTCAGACCACTCACCATTATTGAGTCTATCGAACTTTATGACAGAGTTATCAAATGCAAACACATTTGATGAAGCTGCAATCTTTCACACATGCTTACTCTTTACTACTTTGAAACTTTACTTCAGATTCTAGACTAAATTATAAACTTTCAAGTTTGTATTTAAGTAACCTTTGGGCAATACTTAAAGACAAACACTTTCGGTGATGCTAAAAATTACACTTTAATGATTGATCATTTCAAACTCAAGTCAATATCATTCTACCTTTGGGTATAAATATTATCAACTATAGTAAAAGAAGTGACTAATCCTTTTCGTATTATTAACTATATTCAATGATCCACCTTTGGGTGATCTCCTAGAATATAGAAAACAAAATAATTGATCACTAAAAAAATTTAATGTC
>NW_026618035.1:0-14140 GCF_000801105.2 Raphanus sativus
ATACATAATTACCAATATATAATTTAAACATATAAAACAGCTACCTCATCCCGCGCAAGGCGCGGGTTATTACCTAGTAATAGTTAATTTAAAAACATACTAAGTAGCAACATTTTCATCAATATTGTTAAAGTTAAAAAGGAGTAATAGTAATTAATTTCTTCTAAAAATAGTTAATTTAAATATTATTTTCCATCTGGTAATATTGACAAGTGCTACAAATCTCTCCCAAAGCAAAGAGCATTCTCTCCAAGTTTCTTGCCCTCTAAAAGCAAAAGCTAATCCCCAGATTCTGCCATTGATGAGCTCTGCCTCCAGTTTCACTACTTCCTTCTCATTACTTTCACTTGATCGTCAAAAGCTCAGTGAAATCAGAATCTGAATCCTAGGAACGGCTCTGTTTTCTGTTCAAGATCAATATTTGGTGTAATGGAGAGGACAAGGTCGAGCCCGGTTCAGAATTTGCCGGAGACAATCCATTCATTGCTCGATTTAAAATCTCATATGACTTCATATTGGGTTAAGTCTGTTTGCAACATCCCCAAGAACGTCCCTTCTTCTTCTGAGATATCTTCAACATCAAAGGAAGAAGACAACTCTGCTTTCATCGAAGAACAGAGCATTAGAGGTACTACATGCAACGCATCGCAATCGTTGAACTTCAATTATTATTTGTTTATTATGTTCTGTTACTTATGGGTCTTGTTCTGTTTCCTCTGTTTTATTTTGGTTACAGATCAACTCTCTGCACTAACCGTTCAAGTAAATGATCAGAACAAACGAAGAAGACAGATTCTTAACGAGTTTTTGGACCTTTAAGATTAGTAATGGATTTAAACAAAAAATAACTACGAATTGTTAACGTAAGTTTTCTGTTAAAGAGTCTATTGATAAGCCTTTAAGAGCTTATTACTTGAAGAGGAAGAAAGGTGCTGAGGTGGCAGAAGAGAGTTGAAGCGGAAGAAATATTCAAATAAAGAGAATAGAAGTATAAAGAGTTGTATTACGTGTCATTTACATTCATCGAGATATATTGTAAAGACTTAAGGTTGTTAGAGATTCTCTCTGCAACTTGGCGATTATCAAGAGTCTGTTCTTGGTGATCGAAGCTAGATTGGATTCAGTACTTCGCTGGATTTGATTCTAGAGTGTGATTCCTTTGATAGGTGAAATATACTATTCTTTCTCTTATCATCTAGCTTCATCGGTTTCAGTTTTGAATAATTGGTCAGGTAACATTCGTGTGTTTTGTCGAGTCAAACCCTTAGACTCCAAAAACTCAAGAGCCCCTGTTTCTTCGGACGCAAGAAACATTATCATAAAGTTAACAGAAAGCAAGAGGAAAACCTACAACTTCGACAGAGTTTTCCAACCTGATTCATCGCAAGGTATGTGGCTTTGATTTTCTTTTGAGAAATTTCCATAATGACTCGTCCTTACACATTTTAAGTGATATAGAGAATTTAGTAAGAATGTTAAAAAAAATTTGAGGGATATAGAATAATGTTTCAGTTTGGCTATGTGACATAACGGCCTAAGACGGATTACACACATACATGAAAGTGTTGTTGATGTAGTATTCAATTTTTTTTTGTCAGATGATGTTTTCTTAGAGACTGAACCGGTAATCAAATCGGTTATCGATGGCTACAACGCTTGCATTTTTGCCTATGGACAAACTGGTACTGGAAAAACATTTACAATGGTAAGAAGCAGGATTAATGAAACACATCTCTCTTTGATTTCATTTTTTTTTACTTGAACCTCTTTAAGTTGATATATAATATGAGAGGATAATGTTTCAGGAGGGTATTCCAGAATCACCAGGTATCGTTCCTCGAGCAATCAAGGGATTGTTCAAACAAGTGGAGCAAAGCAATCATAAGTTTGTAATCAAGTTTAGTATGCTTGAGATTTACATGGGGAATCTCAGAGACTTGCTTCTTTCTCAAGGAACTAAACCCATTGGTCCCATACCTCCAAGGCAAATAAATAATAACATGTGCAGAGAATCTTACCTGATGGATAGGATTGGAACTCTATTAACTCAACTGAGTTTTGTTTCTCTGTTTCAGTCTGCTGATACACACAGACCCAAAGGGAGAGATAGACATCGAGAACTTGGTGACTCTTAAAGTGAATGACTTTGATGAAGTCTTCAAGTTATACAAAATAGGTTGCAGAAACAGAGCAACTGCCTTTACTAACTCTAACTCTGCATCCAGCAGATCACACTGGTAAATACTCAAATGCTATATCCCTTTTTCTGTATACTTTTGTTACACGTTATGTTATTTGATCTTTGATTATGAAACAGTATGATCCGTGTATCGATTACTTGTGCTGGAGCTTCTGAGAGACGGCGTGGAAGAAACAAGATTTGGCTAGTTGATCTTGGAGGAAGTGAGCGCGTGTTGAAAACTAAAGCCACTGGTCGCCGTTTTGATGAAGGCAAAGCCATTAATCTCTCTTTATCTGCTCTCGGAGATGTCATCAACTCTCTTCAACGCAAGAATGCTCACATTCCTTACAGGTAAACATATCAGTTTTTTCTTTCTGTAACCCTTTACGTCTCAGTCTCTGATACATTTGAGTTTTTTTGTTCTGTGATTCAGGAACAGCAAGCTCACACAAGTTCTGAAAGACTCTCTTGGTAACTAAAATCTTCTATAAACTCTTGATTAGGCCTGAGTGTTTAGTTTTGGTATTTCAGTTTCAATTCTAGAGATTTAGGAGTTGTTTGGTTTCAGTTCGGTAATTTCACTTTTTGGTTCGGTTTCGAATAAAAAGATTGAGAACTGGCTGATTCCAAAATATTTTGGATCCAATGATGTTCCAGTTTTTTTTTCTGGTAATTTTGAATAACTCATTAAATATTGTTGATAAAAGATATTTAGGTAATTCAATTTTTGCAGATAGTTTGGTTTATATATTTTAAGATATTTGGTTATTTTAGAACTAAATATAACTAATATTTTGAAATATATGTTTTATTGTTTAGATATTCATGTACCTATATCATTTCTTGAATTAATTTCTGTCTTTCGGTGGAGATATAGGAACTGTACCGATATTTGTGAACATTGGTTCAATTCCAGTTTTGTTTTTTGGTTTGGTTTTCTATCCCCAGTTAATTTGACCAGGCCTACACCTTGATCTTAACTGAAATGTTGTGCTCCCTTCTTGACGTTTGGTTCTTGATTTTTCAGGGCAAGACTCTAAGACATTGATGCTTGTTCATATCAGCCGGAAAGAAGATGATCTGTGTGAAACCATATGCTCTTTGAATTTCGCAACGAGGGCAAAGAACATCCATTTAGGTCAAGACGAATCAAAGGTAAGGAAATTAAATAATTTGCATACCACGTAAACTTTATTTAGAGTGTTACACTTTTCTGATGGGTTAAACAATCTTTTCACGCGTAGGAGGAACAAGAAAAAAAGGAGACTGTGATGATGAATCTGCAGAAGATGATGGAAACGATCGAGAAAGATCGTGAGACAACGATAAAAGACATCAGACATCTAAACGAGACACTAGAGAAACTCTCAGGTAAGCCTCATGTTACTGAAGAAGCAGAAGAAGTGGATGAGATCATCAGAGAAGAGATTCAGGTTACTCCAAAGTTAAAGAGAAACAAATCAAGACGTGCTTCGGATGTTTATTCTAGCTTCATGAGACCAACAGCTAGCAGCAACCGAAGGTTATCATCAGGGGCAGATTTTAGCGCAATCTCCAATGGTCCAGGTTTGAAGTCTAGAAGGAACTCAATGACACATGTCAGATCTGAATCTGTGTGTCTTCCAATGGTGAAGAACGGATATGATTCTTTGTGTGACTCATCAGAGAGGAGCGTTTCGAAGTCGACTTGCGCTATGCGTCAGAATAGAGAAGACGATTCAGCAACGGTTTATAGTCAGGACATATCTGAATGTGACATTAAGTTGGTCGTGTCTGAGCAAAAAAAACAAGTACAACAGACGGGGCCTGGATCTGAGATTGGTGTCTTTGAGAAAAACGTTAGCCAGAAGGAGGGAGAAACAGAGATTTCAAGGATTAACAGTTGGCTACATTCACAATCCGAAAACGGAAGTTACTTGCTTGACAAGAAACAGAGACTAAACAGAAACATATCGTTGGGAAGGTCATCTAATGGGAATGGAACATTGGAAGACATAGAAGAGTCCAAAACAGAGGAGGCCGTGATTAAACATCCACTGTTGCTTAATGATCTGTTTGAGCTGGATTGTCTCTGTTCTGCCGAAACAGAGGACCATATTCTGTTCAAATACCCAAACCCTAACGAAGAAGACAATACATCTCTTCATGTTCCAAGTTTCCGATACGATGGTCTTTGTGAACACATAGACGATGCATGGTTTGGAGTGGATGGAAGCGCGGCTCGGAAGCAAGATTCACCTGTCTCGGGCTTGCTACTAGAACTCAACAAGACCTTACCAAATTCTCAGAGAGAAGTAGCGTTCGAGGAGGATGTAGCCACACCATTTCTTAGGCCACAAGGAATACTGGTCGAGAGAGGTAAACTATCTGGATCCATGTTTTGTGTCTTTGGTTTAGATCTTACAAACGCAAACGCTTGCTCTGTTTTTTTTTTGTCCTGAGATTCTGTCTTTAGTTGCAGGAAGATGCGCTCATGCGCTTATGCAGAAACTTGAGGGATTATGCTTTCGTACACTTGTGGGATTATGGCTTATTGATGTGAGCTATGGTAGTGACTTCTTCAACGGGTTAATGCAGTAAAGTTATGTGTAACGATTTTAAAAACCAAACATGTCTTTTTGGGGGTAATTATAAAAAGTTTATTTGTCTTTTTAGAGAAAAGATTGTCTCCTTGGACTAGAGTAAGTTTATATTAAAAAAAAAACTATTATGGAATCAAGTGAAGCATCAGTTTATGTTCATGATGTGTAAATCTGTAATCTAGTTGTCCTGTCTTTTGATTTTGGTTGTGCCATAAAAACAAAATCTGTGTTTTAGACTGATATTGTTGGTGTCGGTCCTACACATTCTGATCAATAAGTAGTAGTGGCCACTTCTCATTAACTATTCTTCTGTTTTGTTTCAAACCAAGCCTCATTGTGTTCTGACGTATCTTTTTAACTTTACATCTTTGATTACATGCAGCTGCTTGCAATTCTATGCATTGTAGTTGCAATGAGAAAGCAAAAACTTTTTTTGATTGTGGTTAATGATAGTATATGAAAACAAGTAGAGCTGGTAGTTTACAACATATTATAAACATTAAAATTAGGAGAAGGGTTAATTAGAAAATTAATGATACACCCCACTTTGTGGAGTATAGTTACTTAACTTAAGTGTAGCTTGCAGACAATGGCAAGCCCTTGACGATGCCACAGAGGTTAGTGTTGAGGGGGATGTTGTACTCGTCCCTTAGAGACTTCTCCGGTGACAGAACGCTCACATACAATTGTTGTCCAAGGTATCTCCTCTCCAAGTTCTCAGACCTGATGTTCCACATACCGGCGTTGTCGAATGTCAAGAGGATAGCTGACCAAGACTTTGGGTAGACTTGGACCGTGTGTCTGCTAACCGCATCCAACAAGTTGTAGTTCTTTCTCTTTTCAGGTGTCCACCTCCCTGGCTCAGAGCTGAAAGAAGAGAGGGTTAAAGAGAAAGACAGAGAGGTAAAGATTAGGGTTTACAAGGTGCTTACGCGACTGCGAAGAAGGAGTAACCATCCAAATGGAATGATTCCATGCTCTTCTCATGGTTCTCGAATATGATCTCTACAAAGGTACGGAAAGTGATGTTGAGCACATTAGGCTGCACGGTCAAGGCTGTGATTTGTGCTGCAGGCTCGTCCTTGATGACGTTGTACTTGAACACCTTCTCTGCCATCTGGAAGTACTCAGCCAACTTCAAAGGAGTCTCGGTGTCAACGTGTGATACACCGTTGAATCCAAACCTGACTTTACCGTTCACCACGTTCTTGCTGTTCACAAGCTTGATGCTACGGGTGATGTTGATCTTTCCATAATGGTATGATCCCTGTGGGTTGGGCCTTGCAGCACTAGCTGTGAGGTTCCACCTGAAAGATCTGAACTGGTTCATAGACCAAGCCCAACCAACAGGAGTCTTGGGGAGCTCTGTTGAGGCTTGGACGTTGCTTCCTGCGTACCTGATCACACCGACCGTGCTTAGTTCCTTTTTCAGGAACCTAGTGGATGCGACCATGTAGTAGTCCTTAGCTGCCTGGTCAGCAGTCACAAGAACTGAAAAGCACTGACCAACGTGGACATCGAGTGAGTCATAGTCGTTCTGAAGAACATGAGAGCCTTCCATCTCCACAAGCTTCATCTTGTGGTTCTGGATCCTGAAGTTAAGAGTAGACTTGAATCCAACATTGCATAGCCTGTACTTGTATGTCTTTCCTGGCTTCATCGTGAACAAAGGCTCGTTCTTTCCACCAACCGTTCCAGACTTTCCATTGATCAGAACACCGTTAGGCAATCCAAGGGCGCGTCCGCTGTCAAGGAAGTTCTTGAGAGCGGTGTGGCCACTTGTGTACCAGTCATTGATAAGGACGGTGTAGTCATCCTCAGGGTCAGCGTATGGAACGGGAATAAGGAGACGGCTGTTGACACGGAGACCACCAAACCCACCAGCAAAGCGGTGGAGAGAAGTGGTTGGGTAATAGAAGTAGGAACCGATCTGGTCCTTAGGTTGGAAATGGTAAGTGAAGTTCTGTCCTGCTGGGATGGGACATGAAGTCCCAGCCACACCATCTTGCCAGCAATTCTTCCTGTGCTGGATACCACTCCTGCAACCACATTCCACCATTAGTACTCATATTACACAGGAGTTAATTAGTCAAATAGCAGACTTGTTTTGCCTTAAAGCTGGACTGTCCGGACAGCGTATTCTAACAACAACCCTAATTAGCTCTCCGGATTTGAACCCAACCAAACCGTAACTTTTGCTTTCCGGTTCGATTTCCGTTTTTGAGTTTGGTTTACTTCAAAAGTTTTGAAAATAATTTGATTATCAGTCGCTTCTCAGTATTTAGTTAAAAAAATAAATTATAAATTCTAAAAGTAACCAGCTTATCCGAAACAACTGAACCAAATTAACAAAACTCAAATAATAGAGAAATTAAATTTGACTAAAAATAACAAAATAGTCAATTTAAAAAAAAAACAAAATCTAACCGAAACCAAAAATTGATTACCTTTTGGTGAAATTTTAAAAGCAAAAATTACCAAAAATGACATAAACCAACTTTTTCTGGTTCAATTTGGTGCTACTTGTGACCGAACCGAACTAACCGAAACCGAATATACCTGAACCGAATAAATCTAAAGGCTAACTTATTAAGATCATAATCTAACAAAGAATAGCTAGGGACTACAGTATATAGTTTTTTTTTTTTTTTTTTAAATTAGTTAAAGACTCGTCGAGGTTAAATTACCAGGTCAAGAGGAAAGGCTCGTCGAGGTTGTTAAAGACATTGATGACCACGTTGTTGTTAGAGGTTGAGTTTAGGTTAGGACCAGGAAACTGACCATTGATGAGAATCACCTTTTGAGGAACACCTAGAGGTGAGGCTGTTCCATAAGTCACGTTCCATGTATAGAAGAAGTAAGGATCGCCGGCGTTCACTATTGCCACCGTAGAGACGAGGCAGACCAACACCGTCAATAACCTCCCCTCCATATATATTTTTCTGTGTTACGTATAACTAACCCTTTCCTACAAAAAAAAAGAAAAAAAAATATTTTTATTGATTCCCCTCAAAAGCTAGCTTTGCTGTGGATGAATCCTCTTGTCGTTTGGGTGATTCGAAGTATTTATGCAGGGGGAACCTAACTTCTTTTGCAAGGTATTGTTACCATATTTTACGCTCCATCTCCAATTCTAATTTCTATATCTGAAAGTGGTGATGCAACAAACTTTTTCTCTATCTTTTTTATTTGTTAATTTCAGTTTTCAAGGTTCCAGAACTATGAATCATAACAACTCGATCGTATCTAAAATTGGAAATGTCCTTAGCGGTCTTTTTATTACACCTCAAATGAATGTAACCGGTAAAATGTTATCATGACAAGGTTGTGACCAACGTCAAATGTATTATATTAGTTTTGATAGATTTGTGAGGACTTAGAAAATATAGTTTTAGAACTGTTTGTGGCATTCAGATTCTGTGATCGAGTACTTTAATTCCTAGACGGTTTCTCGTCTACAAGCTTGATTTCCTTGTAGTGCAGTATTGTGTTTTATCGTCATGCATTTGGACCTCAGGCTCAGCATCTAAAATGCGTTTTACAAAAATAACCTCTCGTATTCTTTTTTTTAGAGAAAATCATATGGGTGTCTCTAATTCGTCGAAACATTATATTATGTCTTCTAAAGAAAAATATTTATCTATATTATTAAAATTGAAATACATTTTGGTACTATTTGGAAATCTAGATAACAAATTAAATAAAAATTGTTTGGAAATTTGGATAGTTAATTAAATACTTTATTTTATTTACACATTTAACCATTGCTTTTACCATGAATTAGTTATTTCATTTTTGTATTTTTTATTTACATATTCTGTCACTGAATTTAAAATCATTTTAAATTAATTAATTACAATTTCAAAGTTTATTTAAACAAATCAATTTTCATATATTGACCAAATCCAAAATTATTTTATTTGGGGTGAAAATAAAACACAAACTGAAATATATAATATATATTATATAAAACAATTTCAAATATAATATTACCTTATTTAGTTTAGTCAAATATAAAATTTTGAGAGTTCAATTTTCAAGAAAACAAAATATCATAAAATTAATAATAATTTATAGAAAATTAATTAAAAAATTAAAATATTTAGTATGTTGTTTCATTTTAAACTAAATTGACAAAAAACAACAAGTTAATATATGAATAGTAAAATTACATCAGATTGCATCAAGTTATAAAAAATCAATATAATATTATGTAAAAGTAAAAAATATTATCAAACATCTATATTAGAAAAGAGTATTTATGCTCCATATACATAGAAATGATCAATATTAGGTAAATACCATGTCCACTATTCATTTTTTTAAATTCCACTGATACCCCTACTCTCCTGTATCTCTCTCCTCTCTTACTTCTCCACCATCTCTTCGTTCTCTTCTTTTCTGCAATTTTTTTTCTTTGTCAGATTTTATTGTTTCTGTCAATATACTATTTACTAAAAATTGAGCCATATCTTCCCTTTTTGTTCATATTTACCAACTAATCTTATAATCACAGTAAGTCTTCATTATCTCCTCCATCGATCACAAAAACTATCCCATAAATTCTCTGGTTTATCGACGTAACATATTTCAATGATTGATATAAGTTTTTGCTCAATTGTGCCAAAGAAGAACGAGCAGGAGACCGGATGTCAAAACGGTGAAATCTGAGATAGGTGAAGAGAAAGAAATGGTGACACACCTACAAAGGTCAAGAAGGCGAGAGCGAGTGCGTAAAGTTGTTTTTTTTTTAATTTTGGATAACATTAATGTTAGTCGGCTTTTTTCTAGTTACCGGATATTATTAATGCTGATTAGAATCTTAATTTTATATAGTTATTTGGAAATACGTCTGTTAAATGATACATGATTTGTTACCTGCTATGTGTTTTGTTAGTTGATATATTGTTTGATTTCAAACAATGAATACTCTTTTTTTTTGTGCTATTGACCATTGATTATTTAGACACTTTACAAATTAATCATAATTGTTTTCATAGAGAGTTAAATGAAGTGTTATTCTACATACTAGTAAATATTTATTATTTGATATCGAACTATATATCAATTAACAAAAACATGTATCAAACAACAAATCATGTAACAACTAACCAATTATTTATCAAAAAGATGTATCATTTAACAAATCATATATCAAATTGTGTATCAGCTAACTATCAATGTGTCATCTAACAAACCATGTAACAGTTAAAGAACATATATCATCTACGACGATATGATATTGGAGACCCGTTAACACATTGTTTACCATATAAGTAAAAAGCTCAGAGGTTACTTCATTTTATAACTTGATAAATATATTTTTAATAAAAAGTTATCAGCTAACAATCTATATACTGTTTAAAATCAAAACTTATAAAAATTGTAGATTTCCAATTTATTGAGATACTGTAGTCGCAATCCCTTATTCCTTCCTTTGATTTTGATTCTTGAATCATAATAAAATATTCCCAAACTGAATCATGGTGGCAAGAACCAGATGAGAAAGAGAAGTAAATTACAGAAGATTGGTGTTGCAAACATATTTTGCATTGGAGACATGAAATGAAAAGAAACCTCAACGAAATGAAAAAAGAGTTTGATGAATTAGTGTAAGGATTGGAGAGAGTTGTACAAAAAACTTGTAAGAATTTGAGGTGGAAGATTTCAACGAAAAAGAAAAATATAGGAAGAAGTGAAAGAGAAAGAAGAGAGTAGGGCCAATATCGGTAGAGCAGACCAAATATTGAACAGTAAAGAGGAGTTTCCAAGCACATAGGGTAGTTACCTAATTTGATTCACTTTCGTGTATATTTAACAAATTAACTCATTAGAAAATAATATATTCTACTATATATGTAAATTATAAAACACTAAAAATATACATAAAACTTTTTAATAAAACAAGTGGGTTATGAATTTATGTTGAACACAAGTCAAACCAGATATCCACGCGGATTAATATTTGATTTGTGCAATTTCATTTTTTTAAAGAAAAAATTACACAAGTTATAAAATTATCGAAACAAACTGCACAAGTTATTAAATTTGAGATAGAATATTATGTACAAAAATAATTTAATAAAAAGGATAAATATTGTATTTTTTCACAGAATCATATTGATCAAGACATCAAAACATCAGTTGGAATACAAATCTTTGTTAGGATATCATGTTTAGAGCTTTAAAATTAAATAAATACAATTCGGATATTGTAAATTTTCCGAGGGTTTGAGTCGGATCATTTTCGGTCTGGGTAGGTTTGTAGGAGACAAAAAATATGTAAATAAACTATGTATTTAAAAGATCATTAAATACTTTATAAAAAAAACCGCTGCGCGGATGAAAATCTAGTTTATATTATTAAAACTGAAGTGCAAACTAGTTTTGTTTGGTAACACGGATAGCAGTTTAAAAAAAACAGGTTTGTTTGGAAACATGAATATCAGTTTTAAAAATATGTTTATCTGAAACATGGATAGCAGTTAAAAAATAGGTTTGTTTGGAAACATAAATAAAAATATTAAAAAAGAATATAGTGTTGTTTGTAAATATGGGTAACAGTATATTAAGAAAAAAATGTAATAGACTTATGTTATTAAAAAAATTAGAAATCAATTATATTATGATAAATTATCTATTTGGACCAGTTTTAAAATATACGAAATTAGCTAATCTAATTACCTAAAAACATTTTTTGTCTAAAATAATCATAAAACAAAATTTAAATATTATAGACATATTTAAAATCAAAATAATAATTTAAAATTAGTTTATATCAAAAATTGATTCGAAAAATTACATATATTCAAAATTTTATTTTTAATAAAATATTTTCTAATAACCGTTATTAAAAATTGCTTTCGATATATATAAGAATATATAATAGTGTAGGGGTGGGCGTTCGGATACCCATTGAGGTTCGGTTCAGGTTTGTTTGGGTTTTGGGATCAAAGATTTTAACCCCATTCAGATATTTTTAAATGCTTGGTTCAGATTCAGTTCGGATCTTTGCGGGTTCAGTTCGAATTCGGATAACCCATTTAAATTATTTTTAAAATTTAAAATTCAATATAAACTTTAAATTTCCCAAAATTTATAAACAAAATAATATATTAAATATAAATTTGAATAATATGTTAGAATACCTAACTTAACATATAAATTGATTTGGGACAAATATTTGGATAGAGAATCAATAATTATTTTAAATATTTTTGGTGCTTTAAGTATACTTTAACTATTTTAGATATTTACCTTTGACTATTTTTATATATTTTCAAGTATTTAAACCAACTTAAAAGTACCACATATATTCTAGATGTTTTATATACATTACATCTAAAAATAATTAATATATAAGTATATAAATCTATTTAAGATATATTCGGGGATCCGAAATACTTAGGTTCAGATCAGATTCGGTTTCAGTTCCCTAAATATTTAAATGATACAGTCAAAGATATTTTAATTTTATCTATAAAATCCTACATGTAATATATGTTAAACTGGCTTAAAATATTTTTTAAAGATATACTATGTAAATCATAATTATATCACATGAAATATTCACAAGTTAGTATCATATTATATTTTTATAACTTTATTTGATTTTAAATTTTAATTTTTATCGAATAGTAATTTAGACTAAATAGCAATAATTTATTGTAGATATCTTATATATTAAAACAGAAGTCATGAATTTTTCATGTGTAATTTTTTAATTTGGACCACCTTTTAGAAAATTGTTTCAGTTAATTGATATATGGTGTTTTATACATCATTGTATATATGTTTTCTAATTGGTTTTCAAGTCTTTA
The DNA here is from genome assembly GCF_000801105.2 of Raphanus sativus. NCBI lineage: Eukaryota > Viridiplantae > Streptophyta > Magnoliopsida > Brassicales > Brassicaceae > Raphanus > Raphanus sativus. The sequence goes on from NW_026618035.1 coordinate 12,585, forward strand.
TCGAGTCTTTCTAGTCCTTTTCGAGTCATTACAGGTCTGGAGTTGCACTGGATGGGAGATGGACCTGCTGGAACAAAAGAAGCAGAAAACAGTGCAGTTTGGTGATTTTCACGCAGAACAGTCTGATGATTGTTCCCGATCAAGCGGAACAAGCAGACGGAGTGATCCCGCGGTTGTTCCCGACGAATAAGGAAAATACAACATCTCGGGATTTGCCCTAATTATCCTCTTTTTCTCTCCCAGCCGCCTGTGGCTTTGATATATCATATTTTCTGTTTTCTCATTATCATACTACGCTATTCTAGACACAAGAAACCATTGGAGATTTTTAGATTATTGGATTTGCTTATTGTAAAGGGAGAAGGATCTCTCTCTCTCTCTCTCTCGTTTTAGAGAAGATCATCCTGAACCCTCTCTTTGTTTCTGTTATATTTATGCAGTATTATTCATCTATGAACTCTGTGTTTTCTCTGTTCATGGCTGAGTAGTCGGCTAGCTTGTCTAGGGTTCTAGGGTGTTGATTTCGTGAGCTAAACATAGATAAGTGAATCCATTGATTGTCTTCATTCATAACTGTTCTTACTGCTTGCATTAAACTGGCCGCTTAATGTTAGATCATAGGTTTAATCTGATCATCAAAAGTGCTTAGGTTGCTAGATCTGTTTTGAATGAGCATTGCATCCCTAATCAGCGAAAGTAGATATTAAGGTGTTTTGTGAACCTATCGGACTTGATCTCTATTGCTTGCGATCGCTTCTCACCTCAACGACAGTTAGACAGTGAGATCGATCAGCATAGGGAGCAGTACCACGACAGTGGACTGTTCTACTTGAGTGATCCGAGTTCTAGACTGTTCTTATTAGCACTTGAATAATTGTTTAGCTCACAAGTATTAGCATCCGATGAAGTAACCCTAGGCTGGCTTCTCTTTAATCTGAATTCACATTTACTTTATTTTATTTGCTGCTTGTTACAAAACTCAAAACCCCCATATTGTTTTAGCTTAATGTTGATCCTATAGAAATAAAGTGTAAGAGTTGGTCTCTGTGGATTCGATCCTAAAGTGCTACATCGACATACCATTCGATTGTGGTAGTGTGCACATTAGGTTAATTGGTGTGCGTGAACACGAATATCAATTTGGCGCCGTTGCCGGGGAACATCTTTTTACCTTTATTTTTCGGTTATTTATTTAGTCTAAGACCTCTAACTTGCTCTTTTCTCTTTGTTGCAGGAGATCGCAAGGTTTAGAAAAACAGAACATACAACAATCAAGGCCAACCAACACCACCATGGGTGATCACGGCCATCAGGATGATCTCGCTGCAGCAATGCAACTGATGCAACAGCAGATGCTTCAGATGCAGCAGACCATCCAAGCTCAGCAAGCAGCTGCAGAACAATCTGCTCAACAGGCTGCTCTCGCGCAGCAGGAACAAGCAGCGCAGACTGTTCCAATCGGGGAGAGAAACCTTCCGCGGAACATTCCTACTACGCGCTCTGCCATTGTTCCTCCACTCTGCACCAGGCAGGACTTCGAGATCAAGCCTGCTCTG
>NW_026618036.1:0-14133 GCF_000801105.2 Raphanus sativus
CGCCTACTCTCCCAACAATGGAGGAAGTGTGTGCACAACTTCAGAAGGAGGAGGGATCTCTTGGTCTCTTTGGAGGAAAGGGTGAGCTTACCATGGCTCATCAAGCCGAGGAGATGCAAGCTAACAAGGCTGCATACAATGGCAAGAAGTATGAGAAGTAATGAAGGGAGCTGTGAGCATGCAAGAAGTCGGGTCACAAGAAGAATCAGTGTTGGTTACTCCACCCCCACCTGAAGCCGAGCAAGTTCAACAAGGATAGAGAAGCCTAAGGCAAAACCTTTCTACTGAAGCAAATGGTGCTAGTTCACTGGGGCTAGTCAAATGTGAATGTGGGTGAAAGTGAAGGAAGAGCTATGGCTTCTCATCAGCTAAGTGGCAAGGGATTGGACCAGGAGTTGATCACAAAGGCTGACATTGCATCTCTCATCCGAGCTCTTAAGGAGTCTGGTAACAAACATGACCATACTCTTGGTTACTCTTATGCTGCTCATACATTGCCTATTACCATGCCTAATGTCTCTGATAAGATATTAGGAACTGCTAGGAAGCATCATGAAAGGAAATGAATCATCTAGGACTAAGTTGCTAGTAATGTGCATAAACCATTGATCATTGATTCTGGTGCATCTCCATCACATGATTAGTGATGTAAGTTGATAAAAGACATTGAACCTGCTCATGGCCATGTTATGATTGCCAATGGTGAAGGATTCCTATTAGAGGCATTGGTAAACTGAAACTGTTTAATAAGGATTCTAAAGCATTTTTCATGCCTGAGTTCACTTCAAAATCTTTTATCTGTGAAAAAATGCACTAATGATCTTCATGCAAGTTTATCTTTAGTCCTAATGATGTGAAGTTTCAGGATATTAAAAGCAGTAAGTTGATTGGGCAAGGAGCTACCAAAGGAGACCTTCTATATGCTGGAAGACCTTGATCCCATTTCTAGTTCTTTTGTTTTTTTAATTCTGTTTCTTCCCTCAGTAAGGATGCATTGTGGCATGCTAGACTAGGTCATCCTCATGATAGGGCTTAAGCATTATGTTACCAGGTGTCATGTTTAAGAATAAGGAGTGTGAGGCATGTATTTTGGGTAAACATTGTAAGACTGTGTTCAAAGATCTTCTACTATCTATGAAAGTTGTTTTGATTTGATTCACTCTGATGTGTGGACTGCTCCTTGTTTGTCCTCGTGATGGTTATAGATATATGTCACCTTCATTGATGAAAAATCCAAATACACCTGGTTAACTCTCATTAAAACAAAGGATAGGGTCTTGATGCATTTAAAAAATTTTCAAAGCTATGTAACTAACCAGTATCATGCCAAGATTAAGATTTTTCAGGTCTGATAATGGTGGAGAGTATACAAGCCATGCATTTCGAGATCACCTAGCTCATCATGGGATATTAACATCAAAACTAGCTGCCCTTATACACCACAACAGAAATGGTGTAGCTGAGAAGGAAGAAACAGGCACCTCATGGAGGTGGCTCGGTCACTAATGTTCCATAAGAGTGTTCCAAAGAGGTATTGGAGTGATGCTGTTATATCTGCTTGTATCTGATCAACAGGGTTCCAACCAGAATACTTCAAGATCAATCTCCATTTGAGGTTCTCAAACAAGAGTAAACCAAGCCTGGATCATCTGAGGACATTTGGGTGTGTGTGCTATGTATAGTACCCGGGGAGCTGAGAAAACAAACTAGAAAGCAAAGAGCACCAAGGCTATGCTTATTGTTACTCAACTAGTCAGAAAGGATACAAAGTGCTTTGATCCTGATGCTAGAAGAGTCTTGGTGTCTCGGGATGTCAAGTTATGGAGGAGCAAGGGTACTATGATGGGAAGAATTGGGAAGAACTAGAGGATCTATCTCAACCATCAGACAGAGCTGCTAGCTTGAGACACATTTTTGAGGGTCTTGGGCATTGGAGTGACCCAGGATCAGAGTAGGCAACAAGAACCTACACCAGTTACTGCTGAAGAACCATCCCACTTTGATCATGAGGGGGAAGTGAATCAGAAGCAAGAAGTCAAGAAGATCAAGGCATTGGTGCTGGAGTCTAGAAGAACAAAGCTCTGATTCTCCTGTCCAAAGTGGAGAGGATTCAGCAAGAAGAGATCAGGAAGCTGGAGAACCAGTTCAGATACAAGAAGAAGAAGCTAGTGAGGAACAAGTAATCAGTTCCTTTGAGAAGAAGCACACGGGTGAGGAGAGATGCTTCAACTGGGTAAACACAAGAGTGTACTACAATGCCCAGGCTGTGGAGCATCCCTCTCAAGCTGTGGTGTTCTTTTGCTGAGTTCCCGGAAGAACATTGTGCCTTTCAAGTAAGCTTAGATGAGAGCTATGTGCCAAGAAGCTATGAAGAAGCAATGTTGAATCCAAGAAGTGGAGGGATTCAGTCAATGCTGAGGCAGATGCCATGATCAAGAATGATACATGGTATGAAAGCAAGTTACCTAAAGGGAAGAGGGCAGTATCATGCAAATGGATCTTTACCATAAAGTATCTACCCTAATGGTAAGATAGATAGAAGGAAGACTAGACTGGTGGCAAGAGGTTTTACACAAACCTATGGTGAAAGATTACATAGATACATTTGCTCCAGTCGCCAAGCTTCATACTATCAGAGTAGTGCTATTCCTTGCTGTCAACCTTGAGTGGGATCTATGGCAAATGGATGTGAAAGAATGCTTTCTTCAGGGGGAGCTTTGAAGATGAAGTCTACATGTTACCACCACCAGGAATGGAAGGGATGGTAAAACCAGGAAATGTATTAAGACTGAAGAAAGCTATCTATGGGTTGAAGCAATCACCAAGGGCTTGGTATCACAAGCTCAGCACCACTCTGAATGGTAAAGGATTCAGAAAGTGTGAGTTGGATCACACACTCTTCACCCTTGGTTACACCAGGAGGTATCATTGTTATTCTTGTATATGGTTGATGATATTATCATCACTGGTTCTGATAAAACAGGTATACAAGAAACCAAGGAGTATCTCAAGTCTGTCTTTGACATAAAAGACTTGGGAGAGATGAAATATTTTCTTGGGATTGAGTTGTGCAGGTCTAAGGAAGGATTATTTATATCTCAAAGAAAATATGCACTTGATCTTTTGAAAGATGCAGGTGCTTATGGAGGAAAGACAGCAAAGAGATGCCCATGGAAGATGGGTACAAGATTCCAAGAGAGGGGGAGATGGAAGATAGCAAGCCATTTCATGATCCCAAGTTGTATAGGAAGCTTTGGGGAAGCTGATCTACCTCACTATCACTCGGCCAGACATATGCTTTGCAGTGAATAGTCAGCCAGCATATGCAACAACAAAGGAGCACCATTGTGGAGAATGGTGGAGAGAGTGCTCATGTATCTCAATGGAACTCAAGGTTTAGGAGTATGGATGGGATGCAACAAGAGTACTGAAGTGGTTGGCTACTGTGATGCTGATTGGGCTGGTGATAGAAATGATAGGAAGTCTACAACTGGGTATTGTACCTTCATTGGAGAAACATGGTTACTTGGAAGAGCAAGAAGCAGAAGGTGGTCTCATGTTCGAGTGCTGAAGCTGAGTATAGAGCTAATGCTGAAGCTTACAAATGAGTTAGTGTGGATCAAAGGGATTCTCAAGCACTTGGAGATCGAGCAAGCAACCCAATGACCATGCATTGTGACAATCAAGCCGCAATCCACATTGCTACCAACTCTGTGTTCATGAGAGGACAAAACACATTGAGGTTGATTGTCCACAAGGTAAGGCAGATGATAGTCTTGGGAGTGAATCTTGCCAATGTTACCTAGAAGTGAAGATCAGTTGGCAGATGAAATCACGCCAAGGCAGCAAGACAAGACAATGGAGTCCATACACATCAGGTTAGGACTCATTGATCTTACACCCATTCACTAGTCCCCTGATCATGAGGTCTTTACTCTTTTTCCCTCATCAAAGTTTTGTCCCAATGGGTTTTCTTTGGATGAGGTTTTTAATGAGGAAGATCTCATGGTCCTTCCAAGCTCGACTTGTTCCACATGGTCAAAGCTTGAGGGGAGTGTTGAAATGTGGTGAGAAGAAGATGAGGAGATTGTGATATGTGAAGAAAGGAGAGAGAAGAGAAGAGAAGTAACTTGAGAAAAGTTACCATGCAGTAAAAATAAAGTTACTGCATGGTAAATAGGTTTGAGTAAAACAAGTGTGCAAAGCAAAAGTGTGATACACCAAAGGAAAGAAGAGGCTTAGCACAGTGATCTAACCAAAGAGGAAGGAGTCGACCGTTGGGACTCGTTTTGCTTTAGCCAGTTCATGACAGGCTTGTAAAAGGTGCAACAAGCATGTGTGCAATCTCAGCCAAGTATGCAGCCTTCTTCCCATTGACCACACATGCTTGTAATAGTGTTGTAGCTGCGCAAACTCTCCTTACTCTCTCCCTTATATATTGTAAATCTCCTCACATAATAAAGATTAGACTCTTTGAATACATTTTCTCTCTAATGTCATCATGTTACTATTTGGTTACTATTAAATCTAAGACACAACTTTCTCCTCCTTCTCGATTCTTCTAAATCTCTCTCTTAATCTCTTATCAATCTCTCAATACCAATCTTTATTCTCAAAATCTCAATTCTCCACTGATTATGGTTCCCAAATAAAGCTTCTTAGATCGTGGTTCATCCTGGTTTGATAAGAATCATGAAGATATTGCCATATGTCCGAACAGGCTAATCTGGAATCATCTGGATAGAAAGTGGGATATCTTCTTACTCACAACTCCTATGAGATTTATTCAACTTCCTGGTTATTCTCCACTGATTAGTGGTTCCAAATAAAGCTTCTTAGATCGTGGTTCATCCTGGTTTGATAAGAATCATGAAGATATTGGCATATGTCCGAACAGGCTAATCTGGAATCATCTGGATAGAAAGTGGGATATCTTCTTACTCACAACTCCTATGAGATTTATTCAACTTCCTGGTTATTCTCCACTGATTAGTGGTTCCAAATAAAGCTTCTTAGATCGTGGTTCATCCTGGTTTGATAAGAATCATGAAGATATTGCCATATGTCCGAACAGGCTAATCTGGAATCATCTGGATAGAAAGTGGGATATCTTCTTACTCACAACTCCTATGAGATTTATTCAACTTCCTGGTTATTCTCCACTGATTAGTGGTTCCAAATAAAGCTTCTTAGATCGTGGTTCATCCTGGTTTGATAAGAATCATGAAGATATTGCCATATGTCCGAACAGGCTAATCTGGAATCATCTGGATAGAAAGTGGGATATCTTCTTACTCACAACTCCTATGAGATTTATTCAACTTCCTGGTTATTCTCCACTGATTAGTGGTTCCAAATAAAGCTTCTTAGATCGTGGTTCATCCTGGTTTGATAAGAATCATGAAGATATTGCCATATGTCCGAACAGGCTAATCTGGAATCATCTGGATAGAAAGTGGGATATCTTCTTACTCACAACTCCTATGAGATTTATTCAACTTCCTGGTTATTCTCCACTGATTAGTGGTTCCAAATAAAGCTTCTTAGATCGTGGTTCATCCTGGTTTGATAAGAATCATGAAGATATTGCCATATGTCCGAACAGGCTAATCTGGAATCATCTGGATAGAAAGTGGGATATCTTCTTACTCACAACTCCTATGAGATTTATTCAACTTCCTGGTTATTCTCCACTGATTAGTGGTTCCAAATAAAGCTTCTTAGATCGTGGTTCATCCTGGTTTGATAAGAATCATGAAGATATTGCCATATGTCCGAACAGGCTAATCTGGAATCATCTGGATAGAAAGTGGGATATCTTCTTACTCACAACTCCTATGAGATTTATTCAACTTCCTGGTTATTCTCCACTGATTAGTGGTTCCAAATAAAGCTTCTTAGATCGTGGTTCATCCTGGTTTGATAAGAATCATGAAGATAATGCCATATGTCCGAACAGGCTAATCTGGAATCATCTGGATAGAAAGTGGGATATCTTCTTACTCACAACTCCTATGAGATTTATTCAACTTCCTGGTTATTCTCCACTGATTAGTGGTTCCAAATAAAGCTTCTTAGATCGTGGTTCATCCTGGTTTGATAAGAATCATGAAGATATTGCCATATGTCCGAACAGGCTAATCTGGAATCATCTGGATAGAAAGTGGGATATCTTCTTACTCACAACTCCTATGAGATTTATTCAACTTCCTGGTTATTCTCCACTGATTAGTGGTTCCAAATAAAGCTTCTTAGATCGTGGTTCATCCTGGTTTGATAAGAATCATGAAGATATTGCCATATGTCCGAACAGGCTAATCTGGAATCATCTGGATAGAAAGTGGGATATCTTCTTACTCACAACTCCTATGAGATTTATTCAACTTCCTGGTTATTCTCCACTGATTAGTGGTTCCAAATAAAGCTTCTTAGATCGTGGTTCATCCTGGTTTGATAAGAATCATGAAGATATTGCCATATGTCCGAACAGGCTAATCTGGAATCATCTGGATAGAAAGTGGGATATCTTCTTACTCACAACTCCTATGAGATTTATTCAACTTCCTGGTTATTCTCCACTGATTAGTGGTTCCAAATAAAGCTTCTTAGATCGTGGTTCATCCTGGTTTGATAAGAATCATGAAGATATTGCCATATGTCCGAACAGGCTAATCTGGAATCATCTGGATAGAAAGTGGGATATCTTCTTACTCACAACTCCTATGAGATTTATTCAACTTCCTGGTTATTCTCCACTGATTAGTGGTTCCAAATAAAGCTTCTTAGATCGTGGTTCATCCTGGTTTGATAAGAATCATGAAGATATTGCCATATGTCCGAACAGGCTAATCTGGAATCATCTGGATAGAAAGTGGGATATCTTCTTACTCACAACTCCTATGAGATTTATTCAACTTCCTGGTTATTCTCCACTGATTAGTGGTTCCAAATAAAGCTTCTTAGATCGTGGTTCATCCTGGTTTGATAAGAATCATGAAGATATTGCCATATGTCCGAACAGGCTAATCTGGAATCATCTGGATAGAAAGTGGGATATCTTCTTACTCACAACTCCTATGAGATTTATTCAACTTCCTGGTTATTCTCCACTGATTAGTGGTTCCAAATAAAGCTTCTTAGATCGTGGTTCATCCTGGTTTGATAAGAATCATGAAGATATTGCCATATGTCCGAACAGGCTAATCTGGAATCATCTGGATAGAAAGTGGGATATCTTCTTACTCACAACTCCTATGAGATTTATTCAACTTCCTGGTTATTCTCCACTGATTAGTGGTTCCAAATAAAGCTTCTTAGATCGTGGTTCATCCTGGTTTGATAAGAATCATGAAGATATTGCCATATGTCCGAACAGGCTAATCTGGAATCATCTGGATAGAAAGTGGGATATCTTCTTACTCACAACTCCTATGAGATTTATTCAACTTCCTGGTTATTCTCCACTGATTAGTGGTTCCAAATAAAGCTTCTTAGATCGTGGTTCATCCTGGTTTGATAAGAATCATGAAGATATTGCCATATGTCCGAACAGGCTAATCTGGAATCATCTGGATAGAAAGTGGGATATCTTCTTACTCACAACTCCTATGAGATTTATTCAACTTCCTGGTTATTCTCCACTGATTAGTGGTTCCAAATAAAGCTTCTTAGATCGTGGTTCATCCTGGTTTGATAAGAATCATGAAGATATTGCCATATGTCCGAACAGGCTAATCTGGAATCATCTGGATAGAAAGTGGGATATCTTCTTACTCACAACTCCTATGAGATTTATTCAACTTCCTGGTTATTCTCCACTGATTAGTGGTTCCAAATAAAGCTTCTTAGATCGTGGTTCATCCTGGTTTGATAAGAATCATGAAGATATTGCCATATGTCCGAACAGGCTAATCTGGAATCATCTGGATAGAAAGTGGGATATCTTCTTACTCACAACTCCTATGAGATTTATTCAACTTCCTGGTTATTCTCCACTGATTAGTGGTTCCAAATAAAGCTTCTTAGATCGTGGTTCATCCTGGTTTGATAAGAATCATGAAGATATTGCATATGTCCGAACAGGCTAATCTGGAATCATCTGGATAGAAAGTGGGATATCTTCTTACTCACAACTCCTATGAGATTTATTCAACTTCCTGGTTATTCTCCACTGATTAGTGGTTCCAAATAAAGCTTCTTAGATCGTGGTTCATCCTGGTTTGATAAGAATCATGAAGATATTGCCATATGTCCGAACAGGCTAATCTGGAATCATCTGGATAGAAAGTGGGATATCTTCTTACTCACAACTCCTATGAGATTTATTCAACTTCCTGGTTATTCTCCACTGATTAGTGGTTCCAAATAAAGCTTCTTAGATCGTGGTTCATCCTGGTTTGATAAGAATCATGAAGATATTGCCATATGTCCGAACAGGCTAATCTGGAATCATCTGGATAGAAAGTGGGATATCTTCTTACTCACAACTCCTATGAGATTTATTCAACTTCCTGGTTATTCTCCACTGATTAGTGGTTCCAAATAAAGCTTCTTAGATCGTGGTTCATCCTGGTTTGATAAGAATCATGAAGATATTGCCATATGTCCGAACAGGCTAATCTGGAATCATCTGGATAGAAAGTGGGATATCTTCTTACTCACAACTCCTATGAGATTTATTCAACTTCCTGGTTATTCTCCACTGATTAGTGGTTCCAAATAAAGCTTCTTAGATCGTGGTTCATCCTGGTTTGATAAGAATCATGAAGATATTGCCATATGTCCGAACAGGCTAATCTGGAATCATCTGGATAGAAAGTGGGATATCTTCTTACTCACAACTCCTATGAGATTTATTCAACTTCCTGGTTATTCTCCACTGATTAGTGGTTCCAAATAAAGCTTCTTAGATCGTGGTTCATCCTGGTTTGATAAGAATCATGAAGATATTGCCATATGTCCGAACAGGCTAATCTGGAATCATCTGGATAGAAAGTGGGATATCTTCTTACTCACAACTCCTATGAGATTTATTCAACTTCCTGGTTATTCTCCACTGATTAGTGGTTCCAAATAAAGCTTCTTAGATCGTGGTTCATCCTGGTTTGATAAGAATCATGAAGATATTGGCATATGTCCGAACAGGCTAATCTGGAATCATCTGGATAGAAAGTGGGATATCTTCTTACTCACAACTCCTATGAGATTTATTCAACTTCCTGGTTATTCTCCACTGATTAGTGGTTCCAAATAAAGCTTCTTAGATCGTGGTTCATCCTGGTTTGATAAGAATCATGAAGATATTGCCATATGTCCGAACAGGCTAATCTGGAATCATCTGGATAGAAAGTGGGATATCTTCTTACTCACAACTCCTATGAGATTTATTCAACTTCCTGGTTATTCTCCACTGATTAGTGGTTCCAAATAAAGCTTCTTAGATCGTGGTTCATCCTGGTTTGATAAGAATCATGAAGATATTGCCATATGTCCGAACAGGCTAATCTGGAATCATCTGGATAGAAAGTGGGATATCTTCTTACTCACAACTCCTATGAGATTTATTCAACTTCCTGGTTATTCTCCACTGATTAGTGGTTCCAAATAAAGCTTCTTAGATCGTGGTTCATCCTGGTTTGATAAGAATCATGAAGATATTGGCATATGTCCGAACAGGCTAATCTGGAATCATCTGGATAGAAAGTGGGATATCTTCTTACTCACAACTCCTATGAGATTTATTCAACTTCCTGGTTATTCTCCACTGATTAGTGGTTCCAAATAAAGCTTCTTAGATCGTGGTTCATCCTGGTTTGATAAGAATCATGAAGATATTGCCATATGTCCGAACAGGCTAATCTGGAATCATCTGGATAGAAAGTGGGATATCTTCTTACTCACAACTCCTATGAGATTTATTCAACTTCCTGGTTATTCTCCACTGATTAGTGGTTCCAAATAAAGCTTCTTAGATCGTGGTTCATCCTGGTTTGATAAGAATCATGAAGATATTGCCATATGTCCGAACAGGCTAATCTGGAATCATCTGGATAGAAAGTGGGATATCTTCTTACTCACAACTCCTATGAGATTTATTCAACTTCCTGGTTATTCTCCACTGATTAGTGGTTCCAAATAAAGCTTCTTAGATCGTGGTTCATCCTGGTTTGATAAGAATCATGAAGATATTGCCATATGTCCGAACAGGCTAATCTGGAATCATCTGGATAGAAAGTGGGATATCTTCTTACTCACAACTCCTATGAGATTTATTCAACTTCCTGGTTATTCTCCACTGATTAGTGGTTCCAAATAAAGCTTCTTAGATCGTGGTTCATCCTGGTTTGATAAGAATCATGAAGATATTGCCATATGTCCGAACAGGCTAATCTGGAATCATCTGGATAGAAAGTGGGATATCTTCTTACTCACAACTCCTATGAGATTTATTCAACTTCCTGGTTATTCTCCACTGATTAGTGGTTCCAAATAAAGCTTCTTAGATCGTGGTTCATCCTGGTTTGATAAGAATCATGAAGATATTGCCATATGTCCGAACAGGCTAATCTGGAATCATCTGGATAGAAAGTGGGATATCTTCTTACTCACAACTCCTATGAGATTTATTCAACTTCCTGGTTATTCTCCACTGATTAGTGGTTCCAAATAAAGCTTCTTAGATCGTGGTTCATCCTGGTTTGATAAGAATCATGAAGATATTGCCATATGTCCGAACAGGCTAATCTGGAATCATCTGGATAGAAAGTGGGATATCTTCTTACTCACAACTCCTATGAGATTTATTCAACTTCCTGGTTATTCTCCACTGATTAGTGGTTCCAAATAAAGCTTCTTAGATCGTGGTTCATCCTGGTTTGATAAGAATCATGAAGATATTGCCATATGTCCGAACAGGCTAATCTGGAATCATCTGGATAGAAAGTGGGATATCTTCTTACTCACAACTCCTATGAGATTTATTCAACTTCCTGGTTATTCTCCACTGATTAGTGGTTCCAAATAAAGCTTCTTAGATCGTGGTTCATCCTGGTTTGATAAGAATCATGAAGATATTGCCATATGTCCGAACAGGCTAATCTGGAATCATCTGGATAGAAAGTGGGATATCTTCTTACTCACAACTCCTATGAGATTTATTCAACTTCCTGGTTATTCTCCACTGATTAGTGGTTCCAAATAAAGCTTCTTAGATCGTGGTTCATCCTGGTTTGATAAGAATCATGAAGATATTGCCATATGTCCGAACAGGCTAATCTGGAATCATCTGGATAGAAAGTGGGATATCTTCTTACTCACAACTCCTATGAGATTTATTCAACTTCCTGGTTATTCTCCACTGATTAGTGGTTCCAAATAAAGCTTCTTAGATCGTGGTTCATCCTGGTTTGATAAGAATCATGAAGATATTGCCATATGTCCGAACAGGCTAATCTGGAATCATCTGGATAGAAAGTGGGATATCTTCTTACTCACAACTCCTATGAGATTTATTCAACTTCCTGGTTATTCTCCACTGATTAGTGGTTCCAAATAAAGCTTCTTAGATCGTGGTTCATCCTGGTTTGATAAGAATCATGAAGATATTGCCATATGTCCGAACAGGCTAATCTGGAATCATCTGGATAGAAAGTGGGATATCTTCTTACTCACAACTCCTATGAGATTTATTCAACTTCCTGGTTATTCTCCACTGATTAGTGGTTCCAAATAAAGCTTCTTAGATCGTGGTTCATCCTGGTTTGATAAGAATCATGAAGATAATGCCATATGTCCGAACAGGCTAATCTGGAATCATCTGGATAGAAAGTGGGATATCTTCTTACTCACAACTCCTATGAGATTTATTCAACTTCCTGGTTATTCTCCACTGATTAGTGGTTCCAAATAAAGCTTCTTAGATCGTGGTTCATCCTGGTTTGATAAGAATCATGAAGATATTGCCATATGTCCGAACAGGCTAATCTGGAATCATCTGGATAGAAAGTGGGATATCTTCTTACTCACAACTCCTATGAGATTTATTCAACTTCCTGGTTATTCTCCACTGATTAGTGGTTCCAAATAAAGCTTCTTAGATCGTGGTTCATCCTGGTTTGATAAGAATCATGAAGATATTGCCATATGTCCGAACAGGCTAATCTGGAATCATCTGGATAGAAAGTGGGATATCTTCTTACTCACAACTCCTATGAGATTTATTCAACTTCCTGGTTATTCTCCACTGATTAGTGGTTCCAAATAAAGCTTCTTAGATCGTGGTTCATCCTGGTTTGATAAGAATCATGAAGATATTGCCATATGTCCGAACAGGCTAATCTGGAATCATCTGGATAGAAAGTGGGATATCTTCTTACTCACAACTCCTATGAGATTTATTCAACTTCCTGGTTATTCTCCACTGATTAGTGGTTCCAAATAAAGCTTCTTAGATCGTGGTTCATCCTGGTTTGATAAGAATCATGAAGATATTGCCATATGTCCGAACAGGCTAATCTGGAATCATCTGGATAGAAAGTGGGATATCTTCTTACTCACAACTCCTATGAGATTTATTCAACTTCCTGGTTATTCTCCACTGATTAGTGGTTCCAAATAAAGCTTCTTAGATCGTGGTTCATCCTGGTTTGATAAGAATCATGAAGATATTGCCATATGTCCGAACAGGCTAATCTGGAATCATCTGGATAGAAAGTGGGATATCTTCTTACTCACAACTCCTATGAGATTTATTCAACTTCCTGGTTATTCTCCACTGATTAGTGGTTCCAAATAAAGCTTCTTAGATCGTGGTTCATCCTGGTTTGATAAGAATCATGAAGATATTGCCATATGTCCGAACAGGCTAATCTGGAATCATCTGGATAGAAAGTGGGATATCTTCTTACTCACAACTCCTATGAGATTTATTCAACTTCCTGGTTATTCTCCACTGATTAGTGGTTCCAAATAAAGCTTCTTAGATCGTGGTTCATCCTGGTTTGATAAGAATCATGAAGATATTGCCATATGTCCGAACAGGCTAATCTGGAATCATCTGGATAGAAAGTGGGATATCTTCTTACTCACAACTCCTATGAGATTTATTCAACTTCCTGGTTATTCTCCACTGATTAGTGGTTCCAAATAAAGCTTCTTAGATCGTGGTTCATCCTGGTTTGATAAGAATCATGAAGATATTGCATATGTCCGAACAGGCTAATCTGGAATCATCTGGATAGAAAGTGGGATATCTTCTTACTCACAACTCCTATGAGATTTATTCAACTTCCTGGTTATTCTCCACTGATTAGTGGTTCCAAATAAAGCTTCTTAGATCGTGGTTCATCCTGGTTTGATAAGAATCATGAAGATATGCCATATGTCCGAACAGGCTAATCTGGAATCATCTGGATAGAAAGGTGGGATATCTTCTTCTCACAAACTCTATGAGATTTATTCAACTTCCTGGTTATTCTCCACTGATTAGTGGTTCCAAATAAAGCTTCTTAGATCGTGGTTCATCCTGGTTTGATAAGAATCATGAAGATATTGCCATATGTCCGAACAGGCTAATCTGGAATCATCTGGATAGAAAGTGGGATATCTTCTTACTCACAACTCCTATGAGATTTATTCAACTTCCTGGTTATTCTCCACTGATTAGTGGTTCCAAATAAAGCTTCTTAGATCGTGGTTCATCCTGGTTTGATAAGAATCATGAAGATATTGCCATATGTCCGAACAGGCTAATCTGGAATCATCTGGATAGAAAGTGGGATATCTTCTTACTCACAACTCCTATGAGATTTATTCAACTTCCTGGTTATTCTCCACTGATTAGTGGTTCCAAATAAAGCTTCTTAGATCGTGGTTCATCCTGGTTTGATAAGAATCATGAAGATATGGCATATGTCCGAACAGGCTAATCTGGAATCATCTGGATAGAAAGTGGGATATCTTCTTACTCACACTCTATGAGATTTATTCAACTTCCTGGTTATTCTCCACTGATTAGTGGTTCCAAATAAAGCTTCTTAGATCGTGGTTCATCCTGGTTTGATAAGAATCATGAAGATAATGCCATATGTCCGAACAGGCTAATCTGGAATCATCTGGATAGAAGTGGGATTTCTT